>NC_039249.1:4556659-4857701 GCF_003368295.1 Carassius auratus | reverse complement strand
ATTGCAAATCTTGAACAAAAACACTGTTTCAAAAACACTGAACAAAAATTACGGTTTCAGTTTTCATGAATGCATAGTGACTGCCAAATTTCAAATGGAAAAACAAAGTCAGTTTGTAGCTGTATTTTCCATGTATTATGAGTAATAAGCCTGTCATATTGATCAAATACTGCATCATAGCAGCTTTACAGTATTAAATAGGAAAATAGTGTGTAATAATGCAAAGGGACAAAAGTAAACACTCAGTTTTCAGTTAAAGTCAATTCGTCATTGATTCAGTGATGTATCGTCCCTCTGTGCAATCAAGTGAATGATATCGCTTGATATTAATTGTCCCCAACTAAAGAAAAACAAGGAACCAAAACTCCATCGGTGACAGAATGGAGAAAAAACCTTGGGAGAAACCAGACTCAGTTGGGGGTCAGTTCTCCTCTGACCGGACGAAACCAGTAGTTCAATTCCAGGCTGCAGCAAAGTCAGATTGTGCAGAAGAATCATCTGTTTCCTGTGGTCTTGTCCTGGTGCTCCTCTGAGACAAGGTCTTTACAGGGGATCTGTATCTGGGCTCTAGTTGTCCTGGTCTCCGCTGTCTTTCAGGGATGTAGAGGTCCTTTCTAGATGATGATCTCCATCTGGTCTGGATACGTACTGGATACGGGTGGCTACGGTGACCTTGGAATAAGAGAGAAACAGACTAATGTTAGCATAGATGCAACATAAGAACAAGTACATGAGGTTTTATGAATTACCATGTCTGTTTTTTCACTGTGTCGCACATGTTACCTGCCAAAACTCAAATGGAATCTTTAGCATCTGAATTTCCAATGCCTCACATTGAAAACTGTCAATTTTTGTCAGAGGTGGGACCATACTATGGAGAGTGTTTGTATTGGGAGGTGACGTCACTCAAAGACAACTGTGCAAAATGCTTTGAACAATGGAGGTTAAGGCACTACTAAAGGCAGCTGCCACTCCGAGAGATGTGTGATAAAGAACAGACAGTGAAACCCGGATCTTCCTATATTCTTGGCACCTCACACAATAAATAATTCTGTCATTTTTACCCCAAATGCAGCTACTATCCCCTGCTAACCGTTAGAGCCACATGGTACTATTGGTCAATATTCACCATTAACCAAATGCTTTTCACCTGAGGTATAAAATATAGGGTAAGATGCAGCTAGGTAAATAAGAGTAGAACTTCAATGTTGTTTGCTGACGTGCATCAGAGTGCAAACAGTGAGAGATTTGGGGTAAAAACTACAAAATATCTCCCAATACAAACACGCCTCATAGTATAGTCCCACCCTTGACACAAATTGACAGCTTTCTGTGTAAGGCATCTGAAATACAAATGCTTTTCAATTGAGTTTGGACTATTTCACAATGTATATGTCCACATGTGGAAAAATACAATTAAATATACAATTTGCAATTCCTTTTGAAAATAGTGCAGCATATCCTTACCTGTCCATTGATTATGATCAATGCCTGAGAGATCTGCTGACATTTTTAAATCGCCATGACAATTGGATGGGGTTTTGTGGACTCTGCTCAGTTAAGGAATTCCATGTTTGTTCCAACCTTTAAAATAAAGTTTAAAAAAAGAAAAAATACAAATTGTTTTAATAACAGTGATTCAGTTCAATTAACTGTGTGAAGTTAACCATGAAATTGACCCATCATGATTATGAGTTAAATTCACCTATGAGTTGGTCTACAGAAGCAGAATTTGCTCTAGTGATTGGCTGAAAGGTGTGCTTTCAAACTGTCTAATCAATGGGATGTTCCAGTCATTATAAATCACAGTTTTATGTTAATATGCTGGCTATATCAAACACACACAGTCACTGGCACAGATAAGGGAGATCACACTGCATGCGCGCACACAGACATTTCTATGACAAGTCACGTAGGTAAAACAGTCCATATATAAAAACTTATAGATGTACCAAAGTGATGAGGACAAGTCAAAAACACGATCTGGAAAATTAATATATGATGTTTACGCTCATAAATTAGGTACATTCTGGTGCAGCTTTAACTATAGCACGAAATAAAAATATATGTGCGTTTAAGTTACGTGAGGGTTAACGTTAGTTGATTATCACAGACAAACAATTATGTAAAATGTATAATAAACACGAACTTACCGTTAGACGCCTCAATAAGACTGCACTCGACGAGTTTTTCTCTCACAAATGTATCCATGCGCTTTTCTGACAGGAAAAAAACACATTTTGAATTATAATTTGTATGTAAAAAGACTTTATAAACCACAAAAGCATCAAATCACTTCACTAACGCGGCCAGCGTCACTCGCTGTGCGTGCGCGCACTTTGAAATGCCCTGAGACGTCGATTCTTTTCCGGGAATCACTTTGTTCGAGAATTACTGAACCGGTTTACTTGAACTGGGTCGTCGGTTCTTTTAGACCTGCGGTCCGACTATATTGTACGTAATTTGTATGATTTAAATGTCGATATGGACAACTGCGGGCGTTTACATTAGAGCAGAAAGTCGTATTCACTTTTTGAACTCATTTGACTCACTTAAATATCAAATTCGCTTTTCAGTGTCAGAAACTACTTTTTCCTCTATTTTCACAGGTATTCGCATATTTCAGCCATCAGTCACTGTCTGAAACTTAATAAAACTTTATTAATCTGTCGTCTCAGATACCTTAACACGATTATGCGAGTCGCGTAACGTAGGTTGGCCGTTTGAGGTAAACAGTTCATCAGTTAACGTAAATAATGTTGGCCTGTGGACGTTTAACAGTATTGTTGCTGCAAAAAAAAAGTTATAATTCTGCCAATTTAAAATAATTATTATTGAAAACATTAAATAAACTTACCTTAAAACAGTAGAAAGCCGTGGCTTTGCCCCGTTGTTCTTCCAAAGTGACAGTTGGGGAGCGATTTAAACATCTTCAAGGCGCGTTAAAT
Organism: Carassius auratus; assembly: GCF_003368295.1. NCBI lineage: Eukaryota > Metazoa > Chordata > Actinopteri > Cypriniformes > Cyprinidae > Carassius > Carassius auratus. Next base: position 4,854,753 of record NC_039249.1, on the reverse strand, counting down.
AACCCAGCGCTGGCCTGAAACAACCCAGCGACGCAACCCAGCAGGTTTAACCCAACACCTGGTAAATTGAAACTACCCAAAAGTGTTTAAAAAGAAATTAAATAACCCAACAAAATGACCCAACAGACTCAACCCAGCATTTTGGGTTAAAAAATAACCCAGCCGTTTTTAGAGTGTAGGAAAAAACTTTTTTTAGGGTGTGAAACCTTGTTCATATGAACAGATGACGTCTTTTTCATTACAACTCATGAAAAATAAATGCAGTTTAAGCTCAGTTTAAATACATTAAGATAAAAATTTTATAATTGTAACTATATTTTATTTTCTAAAATGTAATGCAAACAATGTGCAATGTTGTCTGATATATCCGAGAGAAATTATGGATGACTGTTACTCTTGGCTTGTCTGGAGTCTTCCTCTTCTTCCTCTTGGTGACGGGATGCATCCTGAAAATCGTCCGAGACAGACTGTGTGACTCAGTGATTCAAACAGTGAAAAATATAACCAGGTGAGTGCGAGGGAGACCTCTGTAATAGCTTTTGATCATTGCAGGCAGACAGTATTGTCCATGATAACAACCATAAATGACTTGTAGGTTTTGTGCATTTGCAGGTGTGAAGAAGCACAAAATAAGCCTTGGACGAGTCCTATAAATGAGAGTCAGTTCTACTCCAGACTACACACTGTAGAGGTACTGTAGCCAAACACACTGAGATACTACAATAGCATTTCATATATATTTTGAATTAGTTCTTATTTTTTTGTATTTTCCATTTTTGTTTTAAATTCTGTTAAAGTTTTAGTAATTTGGTGTTTTTATTATAGCTATATTTTTTGTGAAATATGTCATATTTTACATATCTTAAATCGTTTTTAAATGTAATTTTATTTCAGTTTGAGTTATTTAAGTACATCATGTTAATCTAAATTAAAATGAGAAATGCTGTTTTGGCAACTAGCTAGAACTAGCTGTTTATATAAATATTATAGCATTTTATTTTATTTTATGTACTTCTGGTCAAAAAGCTAAAAAAAATAAATAATAATAATTCCTAATATTGTAACAGTGTTACAAATTAATTTTCTATTGTAATGATGTTTTTGCAGCCATTACTTTAGTGTTACACGATCCTTCAGGAATCATTCTAATATAATTTATAAGAGGTACAAAAAATGTAAAAACCTAAAAAGTGAAATTTGATACATGCCAATCGAAAAATAATAATAATGATAAGATCATCATTAATATAATATAAGCATCAAATGATTATATTTTATTATTTATTTTAATTATTATTATAAATATTTTATTGTGCAATGTCAGTAATTACAATGGCCTACATGTTTTTTATTGTGAAATCTGAGTGAAATTTCATGCATGGCAATTTTTTAAAATATTTTTTTTTTCTGTTATTTTTATGCAATGCCTTTAATTACAACATTCTAAAATTATTTATTTTAGCTGTATTATTTATTACATCTTCAATAAAGGTTTTTTTCTTTCTTTCTCTCTCTCAGACAGCAGTATGGGTGAATTTCTTCTTTTGGCTGATCATAGCAGTTCTGGTTCTGCTCCAGCGTAACAAAGGGTCAGAGATCCGGTCAGAAGGAGAGGACCCATCAGTGACCCCCTTCTGAAACAGAGCCCTTCTTAAACCGCCAGGACATTCTTAGTGGATGTCTAAAGCAGTCTTTGTGCCTCTTGAACACACTCACTCACACGTACATACGCTCGCACTGACAATCACACTGCTGGCTAGCGGTTGGCTAGCCGAGCCGAGAGGATTTTGGCAGCTCCAGTATATGGGTTTTTACCAAGGGTTAGTAGCCATGGTTACTGATCTGAAGCTGGCAGCACAGTCCTGGCAGGTGATAGTGTGCGGTTGCCAGATTGGTGGTGTGACCTGAACTGATTGAGACACGGCTTTATGCAAAGAGCATAATCAAATCTGACAACATTGTCATTGTTTTCATAAGCAGCAAAACAGTATAAAAAAATAAACTTGAGGAGTTCATACTCAAACCTTCAAAAAAAGGACATTTCATGAGTACATATGTCAATTCAAAGACTTTTGTAGAATAGCAACCATTAAATTGAACCTAACTGACCTGGAGTCAAAGCAAGTAAACTACTGTACTGTAACTTTTAACTTAAGCCTGCTCTTTGTTAATGTGCAACATTTCGCCCTCTGCTGTCTGTTTATATGAATTACTCCATAAATCCAATTAGACGGTGCTCCTGTGCCTATTTTGTGAGCCAGGACTCTCCCATAAGTGATTTTTCCGCCTAATTTCACATTTCTCCTATTCATAGTCCTTAGTGTCCTTAACATGAGCAAAACTGCTTGAGAGCGTCTTTCCAAGAATGTTTGGCTATTAATCTTGTGCCCAGTAGAGATGTCATTTTTTAATGGCTTTTTCCTGCACACAGCCACGGGAGGTAGGAGTGTGTGTGTGTGTGTGTTTGGGATGACAGGGACATAAATCCATAATTTAGCTTCTGATGGTATCTGCTTTCCACAGGCAAAGTGCCAAATCTGAGGTGCTGCCCACAGCGCTAAAGTCCTCAGAAACACAGTGTCCTTCCGCCCATCCCGAAAACACAGTGTCCACATCCAGTGTCCACTAAATGCTTCATCATCATCTGATAATTTCCCCTCCTTTTTTTCCTGCAACATTTTGTACATTTTCATTTAACTTACTACTATTGTTTTATAACTACTGGTTATGGATTATTCACTGACTTTTTTATGAATACTAAATCTTTTGTATAACCTGCTATGTCAGAGTTTATGGATGTGTGAACATTTCAAATAAATTTTATTTGTCAACCAAGTGCTTATGGTCTCACAATGTCTATACATTAAAGGTGCATGATGACGTCTTTGATATTTTTTATTTAATGATTTAATTTAATGGCACCCCTTTCCATACAATTTGAGGCAAGATGATGTAGTTTGTTTCTACATATAAACAGATTTGGAGAAATTTAGCACTGCATCACTTGCTCACCAATGGTTCATTTGCAGTGAATGGGTGCCGTCAAATTAAGAATCAAAAAAAGCAGTTTTTTGTAAAAAGAAAAAAAGAAAAAAAAAGTAACCCACACATCTCCAGTGCATCAATTAATATCTTGGAAAGCAAGAAGCTGCATGTTTGTATGAAACATCTTAAATGGCCCGAGAGTGGATATTAATATTTAGGTGAACTCTTGCTTTACAATAACAATAATTACTGTATTTGCATTACTGTAAGGGGTGGGTACAGGGTTGGGGTATATGTAGACATTAATAAAACACAATCTAATAGGCAGAAAAAATATTGTTGGTTTCTGGCTGTAGCTCTATCCATTCTAATCACAACCATAAACAACACATACTGTATTTACATTGCTGTAAAGAAAGGTTTAGGGTTGGGGTAGGTAGACGCTAATAAACCATAATTTGACCGGTAGCATTTTTTTGTCTAGTTATATTACCTATTACTGTTTTAATGGTAGGTAGCAAAATCGAAACAGCACCGGCGGTAGCCACTGACTTCTATAGTCTCTTGTGTGTGTGTGTGTGTGTTTAACAGATGAAACTCATTCAGGTTTGGAACAACAGGACAATGACAATTTTTGGGTGCACTACCCCTTTAAGGAAACAGACCCTTGGTGGCTTAACTAAATATTTTTAAACATAGGCCTATATCCACTAATCTACTCCTAAATGTTGACGAAAAATATAGAAGACTCTTTGTGTGTGTGTGTGTGTGTGTGTGTTTTCTACACCTTCTTCAACGGGCAGAAACTCACGAGCTGCTTCCCAAAGTATAGATGATTTACATAGTGCTTACCAAGGCCTGTCATTTAATGCGTCAATCATCAGTTATGACGCCTCATCCTGGGTTTGATCCGCCGGGCTTCGAGCGGTATCAAGCGGTTTACAGAGGCTTACCGAGCCCCTCTCACATCAGTCACAATGCAAACATTAACTCCTGTTAAAACACGAGACCGTATAAAAACAACAAAAGGGTAAAGTCGTTACAACCTCAGTGACTTCATTCAAAAAAGGTATTGTGAGTGTTTTGTATGCAGTTCTTGTATTTGACAACTCGGCATGCAAAACAAACTTAAGTCTACAGTTGAACACAGATAGCTAAAAAACGCAAATTACTTTCCACATTAATCAGATAAGATACCAAACCTACAAGACTTTCCTTTCTTGCTCGTGCAGTTTTTCTGCTTGCTATCTGTGAGCGATTCAGCGTGTCTGTGTCTGTTAAATCCGTGATTTTCTCTAACGAGTGGCTTAAATCTACTAAATCTATTAAATACGACAGGATTGAGAGAGAGAGACAGCTGAGAGGCATTCTCATAAGATTTAGTTTACAATTTGTGTAGGCTATATTTTGCATGTAAATAAAAGTAGACTATAAGGATTAAACTAACAAAATTGTGTGTCTGCATCAAATCTCAGCAAAAAAAGTAGTATAGTTGAAAATTTGTTTTATATATGTTCATTTAAAATAGTTTGTATTAATACATTTTTTCGAAACTTACACCTTTTTTAACGATTAAATTTTTTTTTTTAATTAGATTGTAAACAAGTAAAACTACACATTCTGAACAATTGTACAGTTTTAAACAGTGTAATAGTAGGCTAGTTAGTATGCTACACTCTAAGAAAAGTGTGTAAATAGGGCACAATCTACAATGTTAATATGAAAGAGATAATTTCCTGGAAAATTACTAGTCCCTTTTCCAATTTTTCTAGATATTTGTCCTGCAGTGTACCAACTGATCAAGTGTAAGCTACTAACAAAATATATAATAAATGAACAATTATTACTAAATTATTTTAAAATTATTATTATTAAACAATTGCAAATAGCAAATAAATGGTAAATGTTCCTTTTATCATTTGAGTCACTTATTAAAAGTTGCAATATTAATAAAACAAAAAAAATTAAATATGTTGCTAGGTGGTTTTGGAAGAAAAGTTTGCTAGGGTAGTCTGATTTAGCAACAAAATCAGTCTGTAATACCAGCACTGGCCAGAAGGCGGCGTAACACAACACAACCTGTGTGTTTAATTCGGATTGGTGGATTCGTTTATACAACTGCTGTTGTTCCAGGTAGGCTATGCTGCTAACATCCATAAACTTTAACAAGCTCTTTATGAATACTAAACCTAATGGGGACTTCAAAACATTCAACTTAATCGGTGACATAAGGAAGCAGCTCTACAAACAAGGGCATTTTAGAAATAAAAACAATTACAAATGTGAGATTAAACCTGTAGACATGTCTGGATAGCATATTAGCATTATAAATTGTAGGAAGCACTGCAATGGGTAGGTCGTATGCATTTGATTTTACCTTCCCGTTGCAGTGTGTTGAATGAATTACAAGCATGTTTTTTCATTGTTTGATCAGACTGTCAAAATAATTTTTTTACACAACAAATTATTAAATTAGCAGTTCAGTTTCCAAAATGATAGACACCAAGTTGATGCAATGTCAAGATGCAACTGAAACAATGTCAAGGCACAAATAAGATTTAAAATTAAGCAGTTTATTATGTTCCATCAGTATTACGTTTATCATGATCCTTATTTTTATTTTTTTCAGTCTGCCCACAGGCTCCAAAACACACACTTGCTTTCATAACTCCGAGCCAATCCACTGTAAAAAATAATTCAGGCAAACCTGTTTGAGGCATAACAGCAATATTTTGTTTGCTAACAACCTAGTCATTTTGGGGAGGGACAAATGTAAAGCTCCTGCAAACATCTCAGTGAATTTAGCTACATCTGAAATGTCATTGTCACAAAAAGTAAAGTATTGCTTTTTGATGCTACCATTGAATATTAAAGGTTTCTTATGTAAGTCTCAAAAGGGTAGTTGGAAACACACACATGCCAAACATACAGACAGTTGATTTCAAGACTGCCTGAACCTTCTGCAAATTATAATAATAATACAAAATAAAAACTCTCGTCATCCATCTCTAGAAGACAGTTGTGCATCAAATTGAAAAATTCCAATTTCTAGAAATTCAAGTATTCCGGGAATCCAGGTTTCCACCTTCTGGGTATCAACAAGAGGCGAATGGATGAAACACACTGCACTGTCAAACACGGATGACATACTTTACATTCTCATTGTGATTTAAATAGACACCACAACACTGTTAGATCAACATTCACGTTGTGACAGAACATTTGGACAGTATTGCAAGAACATTTTCTTTTTCTTAATCAAAGGTGTTTTAAATTATTTGCAGTACTATTGCAACATCTATGTGACCTGCTAAAGGATACATGAGAGAGCATGTCTGCATGCTGTAGACTTATGGTAGGACTAAGCATGTGCATTTCTGCTTCCAAAGTGTATTTGCAGATTATATTTGAAGCTTGACAGCATAACACAAGTAGGAAGATTTGCATTTTTACACATTTTCCAGATATTAAACATTCACATGTGTATGCTGCAGTGAACTCACTACTAAGATGTCTCACGAGGATCCACAGTTACCAGGAGATGGATGTATCTTGGCACACTAAGCAGTCTCATCTACGACTGGCCTATTTATTCACATGACACTTCAGCCAATAAAAGACGAGCACAGAGGCTACGATGGAGGACAACATGCTGTACCATTATTTATGTCTGTGAGGTGCTCTTCTGTGTCAAGCTCTTCACGAGGCAAATTGGTGATATGATGTACAAATAAACAATTATTGACAAACAATAAATACAAAATACATACAGTGAACAAAAAAGGATTACAGCAGCCCACAAAAGCAAGATTTTTCTTCTGAGAAAACATCTCCACAAACTTATTTTTCTGATAAGCAAACCAAAAATGTGTTACTGGGACTTGCAAGCCTGCAGAAAGAAAATACTCTCAGCGAAGCTGCAAGAAAATAGCTTAATAGGATTATATTCCTTTCAGTAATAATGGAATCCATTAGTTCTATCAAAGATCCATTTCATAAGAACAGTAGATGCAGTGAGGGAAATGTTTGAAAAAGAACAACTGAACAAATAGTTACAATGAAATGTTTCAAGAAGATGAATCCCAACATTTTTGTGCAAGTTAATGAGGTTCCTCTTTTCTTTTTTCTTTAAGTAAAACAAAACTTATTTTTGACTTGTGGGACACAGCTTTATGTTGGCTATGTGTATAGATTAATAACATTCCTCTTGATGAACTGAACTGTTCTGTTCTCTTCATGATCTTTGGAAGACTTTCCAATAGTCTTGTCCTTTGCTCCATGACCAGAGGAGGTGCAGTTTATTGAAGGTTCTTCTTTTGTTGTGCATCCCTTTACATTTTTACAAACACTCTCTTGCGGTTTCTTTATTGCATAGATAAGTTTATATTAACATCAGTCATTGTTTGGTCGATTTTTGCCTCAGTATTAAACTGAACCAACTGATCATTCCCTAAGTGCTGCCATAAAAAATTAACTGACCAAACCCACTTAGCAACTGTTGCCTTTCATTGTTTTCTCAGACATGCACTTTTAATGAAAGTCTCTGATGGAGCTGAGAGATTGGATACTTTAAATGCAATTTTACTTATATTATGGTAAAACACTGTTGACTGTTCCACAAAGTACATAGAGTTGATACAAGTTTAACCAAATATATATTGATTCATCTTTTAAAAATTATTTGTCTTTTCAGTTTTCCGTGGTCAGGATTCTCATCAGTTTTTTTTTTGTACTCATTAATTATATGCATGCATTACAATGTAAAAACTCATTGTGAATGTATATCCCTAGTTGATTCCTATGGTATATTCTGTAAAGTTTGTCTGAGTTAGCAACAGTGACCAAGGGGAATGGAGCTCAATTCACAAATCGCTTCCTTCACATTCTATTTGGCCATGACTTTTCTAATCGTCTATATTATCCCTGCAACCTCAAAACGGTTTTTGATGGGAGCTCTTCAGGAAATGTCCTCACCTGAATGGCAACTCTCCTCTCCATGCACAATCAACACAGGGAAGAAAAAGGCATCCTGATATGTAGGAGGTCTGTCTCCTTCCCTTGCTTCCTCCTGTTCTGCATCCTCCTGTTGCTCTCTTTCCTCCCCGTCTCTCTCATCTTCTTCTTCTTCTTCTCTTTCTACCACATTTGGCACCTCGTCATCCTCATCCCCCTCTTCCCCCAGCACTCTTCTGCTCTCTTCATCTTGTCTAGCTCCCAAACCTAAGAAACCACCTCCCCCACTTGTCTCTTCTCCTCTTGTTGCTAATCCTGCACCGACACTTCGGGAGTGGAAGAGGGATGACGGCCGAGGAGCCTGGAGACGCCCCAATGAGAAGCCACTTCTGCTCAGAACCAGCCGTCCCGGGCCTCCAGGACCACCTCCTGATCCACTAGCTCTCATCCCAGCCATGGTTCCACTCAGAAGGGCTGCAGTTGGGCCTCTCAACCGGGATGGCAAGGAAGCACTGCTTGTGGTGCGCCGACAACGAGGACAGTTCTGGAGCAAGTATGCTGAAGCGAAGGCCACTGGAAGAGTTGGGCCACCCGTTGTTGAGTTAGTTCCCTGCCCGGCTGGAGGAGCGTAAGTACTTTGGTTACCCCCTGAACCAGGATCCATCAACAGGGCCTCAGAGTAGCTAGGCACCATTTGTTGGTTGCAGCGAATGTGCCACTCCAGCTCAGTCATGTCCACTGTATTGACACGTGAAATGGCACGATAGCTTGATCCGGTACCAGGTCCAGGCCCACTTCCATTCTCGTTGCCCCCACTATTCTCAGTTACGTCACCCCTATCATCAGCATCGCCAAACAGTTTCTCTACATGGTAATGCACATACGCAGTGCGATACTCTGCAATGACTCGAAGCGGCCAGGACAAGAGTAGAGCCGAGGCCAGCCAGAAAACTTTACACCTGGCGTACCAGGGCTGTCTGGTCGGGTCCGGAAAAGCAAGGATGTGCTCACGGAAGTCCACATTCTTCAAATGCATTCCCTCACGTGCCTCCATGTAATCATCAAGCCCTTCATTTTCACCGAAAAACCGTGCGCGCTGGAAGAGGTAGGCAGCCTCTGCTCGGGCACTGGCAAAACTAAAGCATTTGGTGAATCGCAGCCGTACCGCTGGGTAATCCATCAGGCCTCTAAGTTCCTTCGAAACGTCTTTGGCGCCATACCTCGCATAGTCAAACTCTGAGCTGGCGGCATGCGTGTTTACACGCTCATGATACACTTGCGTAGTGGTATAGGCATCCCCGTTGCGGTAGCGTGTTACCTGTCTTGTTCGTCGCACGTAGTGGTAACTGATGGCCTTCCACCAGATGCACGGCGTTGCTTGCTGCAGCCTTTGCACACGCTCATAAACCTCCGCAACCTCTGCTTGAGCCAACATGGCCGTCTTGGAATAGCAGTGCCAGCATTCCACCAGGTAGACCACGTACAGCATTGCCAGGAAAGCGAGAGGAATATAAATGTAGCCGCTGGAACAGGGACTATCCAGATCCACTTCTAGGGGGATGTAGACATCGGAGATTGCTGAGGTCGTAGAGGGGTCTCTGGGCTCCACAACCGCAGCCTCAGGCTCTGTTGGAGCTAGCACTGGAACTTTGTACAGCTTGCACCAGGCCAGTGTGCCAAAACAGCCAAACATGAGCAGAGTGAGGAGAAGACACTTCCAGTGAGACTCGCGGCACAGAGAGGCAGCCAAGGACTGCTTCACCGGATGCTGCTGCAGAGACGTGAAGGTAGACAGAATATGTCAGAGTGAGCATATGGACAATAGTTTATAATAATTAAGACATACTTTGGATTTTAGTGCCGGGAAAAAAATAGATATCAAATTATATTTAAAAATTACCTGTATGGTTAAATTAAAAAAACACTCTTGGTCTGGCCTGAAATAAATTTCATGCACATTAGGTTGCAAAATTTAGAGTTAATTACCTTAAACCATCCATGAGATTCCAGACAAGCACTTTTTAGTGCAATTGTCAGAAAAGGTATGTTAACACTTGTTGAGAAGCTCTTTGCTCTTTGACAAACTGTCTGCTATTATTTTTAAGCCTAATGGATAACATTATGCAAATTCTAATTATGTATCAACTGTATTCTGAATTTTTAAGCATTTTCAGTCTATAAACAACAGTGTTGTCTGCAATTCATTCTTTCATGTACTGTGACAGAGAATCCTTCACAGTCTGATTTCACAGGACCGTTATTTCAAACATTTAGCAAAATCATCTTATAAATACTACAAAACTTGTATTGTAATCTAACGTACTATTGTAAATATTTAATACTTAGAAAAAGAATGAAAGAATGAGGAATGCTGAATGCTTTTCTCAACATGTCACCTGGGATGCACGTGAAGTTTTCTGAAACAAATAAACAAAAACAAAAAAATACAGTAAATCTTGTCCATGTTAAGACATAGAAAAAAAAATACAACTGCACATTCTACATTTGAAATGCGCAGTTGCAATCACTCAAACACTCTTTGTAACAATCTCTCTTACATAGCTTCTTTTTTTCACTCTTTTTCTAATTAACCAAACCACAAATTCAGAAGTTAAAATCGAAGTGGAAGTAGAGAGAGGATTATGGCCTTTCAATGACTACTGTAGCTACTTGAATCTTAAAAATCGGTATTTGTGGTTTGGTTAGCTGAAAATGACTGGAAGAAAGTGGGCTATGCAAGAGAAAGGAACATAATACGGAGAAAGACGTTGGTTAAAGAAGGAATATGATACATCTTTACAGTCAAAGAGCTAAGTATGTTGGCAGGAGGAGCAATACGTCAAAGCCAGATACTCTCTCAGCATTCTTCATTTAACTTCAGTCTTTCATCTTCCTTCAGCAGCCTGTCCCACATTAATGTCATACTAAAATGTACAGAAATAGCACACTATCTGTTGTAGCCTATTACTGCTGCCAACCAAATTAATTTAAAACTGCATTTCTGATATGACTCACGGCTTTCTTCCCTTCAACCTGTCTCCATTTCTATTGATCTTCATGTAACAAGAGACAGGAGTTTAAGTCAGCACCAATGAATAGAGGAGAGAGAGAAAGACAGACAGAGAGAGAGAGAGAGAGAGAGAGAAACGCTGTAGTTTGTTAATATGGAGGGCCTGGAGGTCAGTGCTGACTCTGGTCTTGAGCATTGTCACAGATTTGTTGACCTAACCAAAGTCATTATCTGCCTTGAAATAACACAGACCTTCATTGATCAGATACTGTACCAATGAGAGGACATCTATCAGACAGAAGAACATGATAAATGTATAAATGTAAAAAGGAAAGTGCTAAGTACATTGGGAGATAAAATGAGAAAGAGATGTTGCCAAGAAGGCTGGTAGTAAAACAACAGCCCAAAAGGGAAAAGCTCTGTCAAGACCTATGGTTAAAGACATGCATATTACCAAAGAACCACAGTACTTTTTTGTGCAATTAAATTATGTGCAAATACAAGGGTACAACCTCTTAAAAAAAAAAAATAATAATAATAATAAATAGCCAGACTGAGGACAGAAAAATCTGGGGAAACAACAAACTGCAGTGCAGAGATAAAACATATGCTTAACAATAATATACTGCAGAATGTTTGCTGTGGAGAAACCCGCTATATTATTAAACTGATCTCAATATTTCCCACTAAAACAATTTTAAGATTAAAATACTGATAAGAGTATAGCTTGATTATGTCATGTGGCAAGCTGTTTACACGGCTTGTAATATTTACTTCTTAAAATCAGTAAGTACTTCTGTTACTATACCTAAACCAGGGGTGTCCATCCTGGTCCTGCATGGAGATCTACCTACCTGCAGTGTTCAGTTCCAACCCTGATAAAACACACCTGTCTGTAATTATCAAGTGCTCCTTCAGATCCTAATTAGTTGGTTCAGGTATGCTCGTTCAGGGTTGGAGCTGAACTTTACAGGAAAGTAGATATCCAGGAACAGGATTAGGCACCCCCGAGGTAAACTATATAGATATAGCTATATAAACAATTCAATAATGACCTGTATCTTTTTCATTCAGCTATCTAAAAAGTACTAGTAGAACTACAATGAACCCACATGAACAAAAAATACTATAGTAATTTATAATAAATACTATACTGTTTTTGAACCCTACTGTAGTAAAGTACTTGGCTTAATTTGCTGTGGTAATATAACAACTATAGTGATTTAAACAAATCATTTTACCCAATACTGTACTACGTTTATATTTTATATTATTCTAAAATACAGTTTACTGTAGTAATAACTAAAAGTATACTAGAGTTTTATAGTTTATCAGTTAACTATAGTTAATACTTCATTAAAAAGTGTTGTAAATATAATATATACAGTATAATAAACCTTACTATCCACTTGTTAAGTCTGACATCACGTGTCACCGCTTCCGTGTCCAAACACTCTATCAGATACCACGAGAAAACAACAAAAGGTGCTAATATACACTCACACTGTGATATAATACTACCAAAAAAGTTATAATCCTAACCTTTTACTCCATACTGAAGTCCCAGATAGCCAGACAATGAAAATATAAGTAAATAAATATAAAATGTATTTGTGTTTGAGATGCTGTGAGCATGGAGACTGTAGTGTACACTGTGAATTTGAAAATGTTTAACTTAAATGATTAATATTAATAAACAGTGCTCATAAACGGCTGCGGAGGTAGTATTCTCAAGTCAAGCGATTTGAGGCTTGGACCTGGAAACAGCGATTCTTACGTCATCACTTAACAACCGAATAGTATATGTTCAAAAGCACACCCGTCACTAGCTAGCAATAGTAGTATCTAATAGTTACTACTGAAACTCAAAGATACAACTATTCTCTGATGGATTGTTTAGCAAGTCATTAAAAGTCGTCAGTAACAAATGTTAAAATGGCTTGCCATATACGTCGTGACCGCCTTCCCGGCTCAACATTAATACTTACTGTACTACACCAGCTAACCTGTATATGTAAACACAAATACATAATTTATTTCGGATCTGGAGAATTTACACGCCCTCGTCTCACCTCTTCCCTCCCAGCTCTGTTGGGAATGGGCTCCTCTCCATCAGCCGTCGCCTCCTGCATCTTTCCTCCGTCCCTCGAGCCCCACGGAGGCACCCCGGGCTTCAGGATTGGCGGGCGGCCCTCGGGTAAGTCACCCCATCCGCCGCTGGTCCCGATACGTTTGCTCGAGAGCAGCAGCCTGGGCGAAATCGCATGAATAACGCCACATTACCCACCCGCACTCTCCGTCTCCTCCTTGCCCTTCACACATCAAGTGCATGCATATCTTCTCAAATAGTCTCTCGGTTCTGACCATCTCCCCACCAGCTTCATCACCTTCACTGTGGTGAGGATGATGAGGTTGTTGTTATGGGTGTAGGTCCGGAAACATGGATGATGGGAAAAGAATGCATCGAGGATTTTATAACGCACGCGCCTGTCTGAATGCTGGATGTAGGCAGCAAAACGTCAAAACACATTTCCACGAAAGCAAGCAGCGTCGATTCAAAGCGCCCTACTTGTTTTTGTCGATATGCGTGTTTCTCCTTGAGGGAGATTCAGAGGACGTCAGCGGAGTCCCCCTCCTATCTCCTGTAAGGCACAGCAGCCGTTACCTCAACACTGCTTTCTTAACACTGATGTCACCCACCTGGCTTCCCCATGCAGCTTGTCCCAATCCATTGCACCAATGCCCCCTTGCAATTATTTCCTTCATTTTATTGCACAATTTGCCTTTTTAGAAATCTTATGCTTTAATGATTAACGCTAAGGCACAGCAAGTTTACAGGTTTTGTTTTGAAGCATATAATTGAACTGCAATACTCCAGAGGCAAGATAGAATAACTGTAATTTATATCTTTATTGCTATAGACATCATTTGAGAGTCAACAAATGCACAGAATGAAAATGAAAATGCAATGATTAAACTGAAGTGCAACAACACATTTGTACATGTGTACAGTAGAGCTGATATATAGTGTGGCTCAATGCAGGTCCAGTATTCCTGCAATAACAAATATATATATATATATATATATATATATATTACAAAATATTACAAATATAGATTACATTTATATTACAAAAATAAAAAATATCTAAATTATTAATTGAAGTCATTAAGGCTAAACAAGGAATGCATTTAGTTTATATAAAAAAAATATATTGTGTAATTTTGGTATGAAAGAAAAATCTATACTTTTGACCCATATATGTTTTTTTTTTTTTTGGCTATTGCTAAAAATATACCCCAGGGACTTAAGACTTATTTTGTGGTCCAGGGTCACATTAAATTAACTTTAAAATGTAATTTATTCCTGTGATGCAAAGCTGATTTTTTTGCATCATTACTCTTAGGAATCATTTTAATATGCTGTTTTGATTCTCAATATTTCTTGTTGCTATCACTGTTGAATAAAGTTTAATATTTTTTTGGAAATCACAATACATTCTTTTAAAGATTCACTGATGAATAGAAAGTTCAAAAAAGCAACAATGATTTAAAATAAAATGTAGGTCTTTACAGTCACTTGATTAATTTATTGCATCCTTTAAAAATATAAAAATATAGATTTCTTTATATTTTCTTCATATTTTTATTTTTATTTTTATATAGCTATTCTTAGCACATGAGCAAGCAAAGCCATTACATGTAATTTAAACACATACTCAAATACATACATACATGGAGATATCTAGACAGAGTAAAAACAAATCCGCACAAACAAAACAAACCTTTTGAGTTTACCATTTTTGATGGATGAAAGAAGTTTATCTTTATCAGTTTCATTGGAGCACTGATTCGCTTTTAATAAACTAGAGAAATAATAAATGACCAAAAAAAAAAAAAAAAAAGCCAATAGCCTTTTCCAAATGATTGGGTGACCAAAGAGGTAAAATTACATGAACTTGACATGTTGTTATTCATTTATGTTACCCAGCAATTTTTATGAAATACAGTAATTTTAATTTCATACAGTGAGTTAATGTAGGGATAGTAGAATATAAATGAGTGGTTTAATGAGTGTGTGTCTGTGATAGTGGAATGTAAATTAGTTTTAATGAGTGAATGTTTCTGCAAAAGTGGAGAGTGAGTCACACCTGCTGACTGTGCTGTAGTGTTCAAGAACAGCGGATGCTTTATCACCAGAGACTCCACTGATCTGCATAAACTGTCGTGCAAATACTTCCCCACTGTTTGTATGAGTCAGAGATCTTGATTAGAAATAAAAGTAGGATTAATGGGGAAAAATAAACATTTTTTCACAGGAAAGCATGATATATATCAGCCCAGCAAAGGTCACCAGCAGAAAAATTCATAATAGCTATATTATAAATAATATTATAGTGCTGTCAAACGATTAATCGCAATTACTCACATCCAAAATAAAAGTTTTTGCTCACATAATGTGTACGTGTAGTGTGTATATTTATTACGTATCGATACACACACAAGCATTTATCTATTTAGTAAAATATGTTATGATTATATATTAAACATATATATATATATATATATATATATATATATATATATACTGTATGTCTGTGTATTTAAATATGCATAATAAATATACATACTACACACACTTATGTGTGCAATACCTTATTTTGGATGTGATCATTTGACAGCACTAATACACACACACACACACACACACACACACATATATATATATATATATATATATATATATATATATAGTTATTTAACCCACTTTTAGATTATTTTTTCTGTCATCTAGCGGCATCTCTTTAAGTATTAAAAAAAACATAATTCTTTAATAGCACTATTTCAAGAAAGGCTGTTTTTAAGACACTTGAATATCCAAAACAAATATCCAACCATAATGTACAATATAACATTGTGATGTCTAAATTCACTTTCGCATCACAATCCCAGTTTTCGGTTTTAATGTTTTATTTTGATTTTAGTACAGATTTTACATGAGCATTAATTATTATCATGTTATCAGCAAAATCATTTTGGGCATTATTTATATATCAGTGCAAACCAACTTTCTAAAATGTTCACTGATTTGTTGACATTACCTTGTTCTTAATAGCCCCAGAGTTTAATTCTGTGAAGGCCATGAGAGAACAGGACAGGTTTGCCATTTGCTCTCGCTTATCTTCTCCATCACCCTCCAGTTCTCTGGAGTGACAGAATAATGTGCAATTCTGAGGATTAATGAAAGCCAGATAGTCTCAACTCAAATAAAGCACAAACAAATCCTGACATAAATTAGGAAATACTAGAGTATAATAGGGAACGTGTGATTTACACAAACTATTGCATGATGGTCTTTATGGCCTGCTTTATACCCGTGTATTGACTATAGCCTGTTGTAATGTGCTCTCAGGTGTACTGAGATAAGCTAGATAAATTGGCTTACGCAGACCACACCTCTTCAGTCGAAACTAAGGATGAGAATGCAACAGAAGAAAATAAACTGTAAACATAATAAATCACAAATATTTTTATTATAATGAGAAAGCAGTAAATTGAAAAAAACAAAACAAATGAAAAATGGTATTCAAGGTTTATTTTCACAACTTTTTGTGTGTGTGTGTGTGTGTGTGTGTGTGTGTCATGGTTCAAACCTTCTGCTCTCTAAAAGCGTCAATCTATGATGCTTCCACAGAGATAATCCATCCTCTTCCTCTCAATTATGTATTCAAGCACCAGCTCTTTTCCCACAGGTGGACGCAGCTGCACTGAACGAAGACAGTTTTTGTTTGGAATTTGTACATGTGGAACCTTTATAATTAAAAAAATAATAATCTTAATGGATTTAATCTATTAAAACTGGTTCTAAACTATGAGGCCTCTGCAATCTTCCAGTGGGTGCCAATAAGTCTTAAAAATATTTAAAGTAATAGTTTAACCATTACATCTCTTGCACCCCAATGGATCCTCTGTAGTGAATGGGTGCCGTCAGAATGAGAGTCCAAACAGCTGATATAAAAATCACAAAAAAATCAAATTTATTCCAATGAAGAAACAAACTCATCTTGGATGGCCTGAGGATGAGTAAATATTTAGCTAATTTAAATTTTTTGGGATAAACTATTTTAGATTTTTTTTTTTTTTTTTTTGTCATCTAGTGGCAAAAAAAGTAATACAAATAATGACAATTCTTCATTAGCACCGTTTATTTGCTTTTATTGTAACAGAAGTACATAACAGCTGAGATAGAAGGGCCTTTCAATATTGTCTCAAACAACTTACAAATTTGTCCCAGGTAAACTGATTTAAAATAAATAACACTAATTTAAGAGCAACACTGCCATCTGCTGGTTAGTAACTAGTCTAACATCTCAGGAAAACGAAAAAATTGCTAGTTGACTTACGAGGAACAGGTGTCACTTTCTCACGTGCCACTCAAAGGAAGTCTCCCACATTCAGTTTCCTGACATCATTGCTCACACCATTCCTTTGTAATTCCTTAACCAATTCTTGTTTGCGACCACTGCTTCCCCTGTTGAGTTCAAAATACAACTGAATAATAAGGTTCTACAAACTATTTTCAGTTCTATTAAATAATATGCATTAGAAGAATTTTAAATGAATTTATATTATTATTAAAAGTAGAATTGTAGCACACATATAATCTGTAAATATCATAATGCTGTTTCGATGAAGTCTGCACACAACACAATGTCATAAGAGCCAGGTGGAAGATGCCAACCCATTGTGTTCTCACCGTCTCTTTTCCTGTGGCGTCTGATTCAGAGACTTGACCTCTGACCTGATTTACAGAAAGAGCTGGGGCAGGCCTTTCTGAAGACTTTCTAGACCTATGGGTGGATGAAAGTTGATACAGTTAATATGCCACAATGGTGCTTCTCCATACCCTCCCAACATGCAAATGATTTTAGACACGTCATTGCACTTATGCAAAAGACAACCTGCGTCTACTCATCTACTCTCTTTCTCTTCCTCCTCCTCCTCTAAAATCAGGTCTACAACCTCTGGTCCATCCCAAATGTCCTCTTCTTCACTCATTTGCTCCACATATTCTTTAGCCATCCCATTCTCTTCTGAATCCAGCGTCTCGGCTAAAGCCAGACCCTGATCAGTCAATGAATACCTGAAATAAAACAGAGAAAGGTGAAGAGTAACTGAACTAAAGTAGAAATCCAAGGCAGTGATTGCAGTTTATATATCTCACTTGGCAGGATTGTGCGTCTTCACCAGAAGAACCTTATTAATGAGTTTGCAAACTGATGACCATGCAGTGTTTGCTAACAAGATCAGGCTGTGTAGAGGAAATCAGCATAGTTAGGGTATGAGCAGCGTTTATAGTGGGCAGTTCAGCAAGTCTTTTGTGTGTTGTGTGTTTTTGCTTGCCTTACCTGTGTGAAGGAGTTATCACACAAGAGTTGTGCCTCAGTTTGCAGTTAAATTTAAATTTATGCATTTAGCAGACGCTTCTATCCAAAGCGACTTACAGTGCATTCTGGCTATCAATTTTACCTATCATGTGTTTGGGGATCTAACCCCCAACCTTGCGCTTGATAACGCAGAGCTCTACCAATTGAGCTACAGGAACGCTCCTAAACATAAAACCTTTACTGCCAGGCATCTAGAAATAAATAATACACTTACATTTTATAGAGTGCATTAGTGGTGCCTATATATATGTGGAAAGTAAGAAGAAAATAAATGCTTGTTTTACTTGTGTGTGTGTGTCTATACAAAGTGAGTAGTACACCCCCAGACCTCTTCTGTTTCATATATTCTCTCTTTTTCATAGTTCCCTTCTCCTTTCTCACTTCTCTTTGGGTTTGCTTCTGCAAAACGAGTCATTTGTTTTCTAATATTAACTCAAGCAAGTAATCGCAACTCATTTCTTTTTTTAAACCAACTGTACGTTCACAAAAGTTTCCTGAAGGTTCCTTCATCTGTTTGATGGAAGCCATGCTGCTCCTTATGGCAAGAAGTTGCTTTAGAAAAGAAGTTGCTTATAGCATCAGAACCTTTCAGGAATAAAACAGAAGACTGTAAACATGAAACACTGACAGATTAAGATAAAGGGTGTGGATAATTGGCATTTCAGATATAATCAACGTCTGGACTACACTGAAGTCCTTCACAGTTTTCCCGATTATGCTTCTGCATCCGCTCGTCCAATTTTTTTTTTTTTTTTTTTTTTTTTTTTAAGAGTTTATGCCCAACATTGCATCCGCTAAGTTTAATGAGTCACAAATGGGATTTTGTTCGTGTTTGCAATCCGTTAAATTCAATATTTAAACCTAAATCCAACACAATTGCCCATCCTCTGGATTTTCAAGCTTTTCTCTTTGGCGCTATCACGCATATCTTGTAACCGCTGCAAAAGAGGGTTTGGGCATAAAGGTATAAGGTGCATCCGACCTGATCCGTTGCCATAATTGCATCGAACATGCAACTTACATCCTAAAAAGTAAAATATATTCATGTTGCATATATATATTTGTAATGCAACTTAATAATCCTTATTATCCATAGGCTATGCATTTGCTCGTTTGGTTATTTCCTTGCAACCGACGTGATAAAATTCAGATTACACACTAGATCCTAGAGTGATCGTTTTTAAAAATGCATGTAAATTATTACTATTAAATTATCTGCGGGGTTTTGGATGCCATGTTTACCTTTAGTTTAGCTGCCCACCGGTTCCCCACCTGTGTTTTGTAAAGTATTGTAGTTACGTCATTTCCGTTAAGGATAGGCCTACACAAGTATCGCCGCTCAAGGGGTTGATGGTGCATATTTTAGCTCAAAATGTTGTGAAACATGACATTTTGCATGAGAATGCATGAGAACTAAACACAATATGGTTGGATGATGTTTAGATTAATGTTTTGCAGTAATATAGAACTAGTAGTTAGTTCCCCAACTTAGGCTCGATTAATTAACACATTTAATCTCACTTCAGTTATGTTTGTTTTAAACCAGGAATTCTTGAAGTGTTACAGTTTGAAAGGGTGGTACAGAATGTGTTAGTGCTGTTGAAAATAACGGTTTTAAAGGGATAGGCACTTTTGAGCCGTTAATGCCTGATGGCCCCACAATGAAACAGACACTGAATTCCAGAAACAAGACCAAACAAGGATCTGGAATCCGCCAACATCCACCCACTGAAACTCTTTTTCTCCTGCTGTCTCTTATTCATTCTCTCTTGCATGCAAATTCTAAAATGCTTTATTGGTCTAATCTGCCTCTATAACTGTTTGCATGCATGCAATCATGCATAAGACATACTTTATAAAATTAATAATTAAGTTCTAAGTAAGTAACTGTTTCTGATAATACGTTGGTGAAATAATACAAGAGAATGAATCCCATTTCTTTTGAAACCATCAACAAAAACACATTTATTGTGTAAGTGTGTTGTTATAGATTGCCAAAGAGCCAGCTTCATTTATCTAACAGTGACAAGAAAGTAAAATGGTATAACATAGGCTATATGATGCTTTTGAATATGAAAAGTACAAATAATAATAGTAACCCCAAAACACAAGTATTACAATCATTAAAGGTTGTTACATGTGGAAGTAAATGTATAAATCTAGCAAAAAACATACCCAGGAAAATAAAACACCAGGATAAATATAAATCTTTTTATGATGAATTTATGCAAGTATATATTACATACAGTAGTAATACAACAACACAAAATGTATTTACTTTCTAAATCCCTTTTTTAAACATCAGGGACTGCTGATATGTAACTATCAGTTGTTACAGAGTTCATTTTAGTGTTGAAACATTGCTACATAAAATCACTGTCCCACACAGTAAAAATCGAACTATTTAATGTCACATTGAATTGTGTATTTCTCCTGAGTTGTGTTTCATCTATTTTAATAATAATAATAATAATAATAATAATATGTAAACTGAAGTAGTGCATACTTATGCTGTAGATGTCATCATTTGCTTTTGTGTTTTTCAGAGAAAATGTACAGCTTGATTCTGCAGCAAAAGTGTAAACTGAATCTCAGCGTACTGGCATTAAAACAGCATTCTGCATGACTTCACTTTCCCTTTTTAAATTCCCTCTTCCCTCATGTCTGTTTTCTGAATGAAACAATCAGAATGCACATTAAATCACATCCCTTTATATATACATTAAAAAAATTTTTTTTTTGGAAACATCCCTTTCTCTACCTCCCTCCGGACTCTACAGTGTCATCGCTGTTATGAGAGAGAGGGGAACCAGGTTGGGAGGAGTCATCTATGGTAGCGTTCATCATCGGTGACTGTCTCCGTGCCCCCTTGGCCCGCAGGAGGACACTGTTTGGATGTTCAGTGTGGAGGTGGCGCAGCAATGCATCCTGGGTAGAAGCTGTATGGCCGCACTCTTCACAGACGTACAACTTGTTGCGGCGCTCCTTGTAAGCGTACTGCTGCGTGACACCATGAATCTTCTTCATGTGGGACTCCAGAGAGCAGCGCTGAGTGAAGGCCTTTTCGCAGAGATTGCACTTGTACGGACGAACACCTACAGGAGGAACAGAAGAATATTCTTGTTTGAAAAAGATGAAGAGTTTTTGCATGTTGGTATAACAAAGCACGTTTTCTTTTAATAACAAAAAGAGTATTCAAATAGTTTACAAAAAAAAAAATTTTTTTTAAAGTAACATGCTGTTTTGTTGCTCAATACTCTTAAAAATAAAGGTGCTTCACGATGCCACAGAAGAACCTCTTTTGTCTAAATGGTTCCATAAAGAACCTTTAACATCTTAAGAACCTTTCTGTTTCACAAAGAATCACAAGAATAAATTATATTTTAAAAAATATACAAATAGAAAACAGCTATTTTTAATTGTAATAATATTTCACAATATTACCGATTGTACTGTATTTTTAATCAAATCAATGCAGCTTTGGTCTTTTTTCAAAACATATTTACAAATCTTATTTATTCTAAGCGTTTTTGACCTTTCAGTCTATCTATATATTAAAAAAAGATTTGTTTTCCAGTAAAAATTATTAAATCGCGCCCCTCCAACACATCCATATCTCAAAATCCAGTCAGCAACTAGTAATTTGTGGCTACTTCCATTTGATCACAAACAGATGAAGCTCTTACCCGTGTGTGTGCGGACGTGCCTCTTGAGATCGAAGGTGTCGTTAAAGCCCTTTCCGCAAAAGTCGCACAGGTGTCTCTTCTGCTCGCAGTGACATTTCAGGTGTCTGTTTAGCATGCGCTGGAACTGGAAAACCTTTTGACACACCTGGCAAACATAAGTCCCGCCACTCGACTGCACCGAAGGGGACTTAGCGGCAGGAGGGGAGCAAGGTGTCGCTATAGAAGCAGGTGGACTTGTAGTTAGACTGGGAACAATAGGTGGAACCTCTTTGGGAAGCTCACCTGTGGTAACCTGCAGCAAGATAACAAACACAGACTAAATTAGTGGTAGTGTAAACATTCAGACTAGTAAAGTGATATGAGTATAACCCACACACACAAGCAGATCGCAAATCAATTATGTCCAACGGTGGCACAATGGCTCCGCAGCTGAATATGAGCTTATTGCCGCAGTAACTAGATCTTAGATCAACATAGTAAAAGTAAACATATTCCAGAAGCCTCACCTTTATTTTAGTGCGCACGTACGTATTGTTGTGTGTGCTTCGGATGTGCTCGGTCTCTGGACTCTGGCCTAGAGCGGTGCATGATGGGAGCTCAGCCGCAGGAACCACAGCACCGGGGTCATTGGTGTACATCTGGTTGGTTGTGTACATGCTGTGGTCCTTGCGAGTGGACAGGCACAGCGCCACCTCTGCCGGACTGGCTTCGGTTTCCTCACGAAGTGCGATGGGCGACATGGAGACTTGAGGAAAAATAAAGGCGACATTAGCATCAGATTTTAGAAGTACAAACTGAATGCAAAAAAAATGCATTTCACCGTGTTACCACAATATTTGCTTTGCATATCTGGCCCAGGTATTGTGTAAAGAAGACAAATGATGACAGCCGCAAGATGTTCAAATCTTTCCAGTATAACATCTTGACTTTGTTAACAAGTGTGGATTACATCCTACATAGCTGAAGATGAAGGATGTGATTTCTAGACAATCAGAAACTGGGTGTGTATGTAGCTCTCGAGGCTAAGGGGGACAGTTGTGCCTCTGGGCCAGGTGTGTGAGAATGCAAGAGTGAGTGGGTGGGTTGGCTGGTGCGCATGAGTTTGTGAGTGTATTGTGCCGGGCTAAAGTTAAACCACTCCTGTTACTGCTTTACCAGTCAGACCAGCTGAGCTAGAGGCACAGGCTCGAGCTCCCTTTATACAAACCTCCACGCAACACAATACATCAGATGGATAATCTGCAAATGTTTGCCACTAAACTATCATGTTCTTTCCTAAGAGGTTGTTGGATCATACTCTACACATCTACTGAAGAGATTATTAGGTCACAGAGACAACATTGGTTGCATGGGGATTTCAGATGATCAAAAACACTAATACTAGTAGCCTGAACAATGAATCTGTTGATTCTGGTGTGGCACAATCGACTGGGTTGCAAATTATAATGCAAATATCTGATGTGTGCAGTGCCTAACGGTAACATGCAACGATCTATATTTCATAGCGACCATATTATCCAAGTTTACACTTGTAGAGTTAGTTGGTTTCTTGTCATGAAGAAACCAAAAGACAGCTTAGTAGTTTCAATGCTGATGAGACCAGAATGTCTGTGTGATTTATAAATATAATATTTATTTTATTATCTTTTTTTTTGTTGCTTTTTTTTGTTCACTTTTTAACATAACTTCAAATTAAAACAGTACATGGCAGTGATTGTTTCTTTTGCCTTTGGCCTGATGTTTGCCAACCCCTCCCTTCACAGACAGTCACACCACAAACAATAACATGAAGATCAACGACAACAGAACAGATTTGATCTTAAATAGCACAAACAGATTCATTTCTATTCAATTTTGATATATTATTTTTAATAAGTGAAAAAAAAAAACATTTTAATTAAATGCTTCAACTATTACAAACACATTTCTTATATTAATATGCAATGTAAAGTCCAATAATCCAATCAGTCAAAGCAAGTTTTAATGAATGTACATTTTCCAAATTATTACTAGCCTACTTTTTCAAATTATAAAATAATTGTATTGTTATTAAAGCTTCAAAGTCGATTTCAGTATGCATTAGTGTAACATGCAAGACGAAGTAGAATTAAACAATTCAAAAGAACGAAACTGAGTTAACGAATGGGTTAAAACACCATAAAATGGGGGTAGGCAAAGTCGATAAATATAGCTATAACAATGCCTGTGCTCCGAGTTTGTTCAGCTGATATCGAAAAGTGAGGTGAAAGGTACACTCGCTGTGTTGTGTGTGTGTGTGTGTGTGTTTGCTAAGGGTGTAGCGGGAAAAAAGGGAGACAGCGCGGCGAAGCCCGTTATTTCCTTCACCGTTGTAAACATTAACCCAAACCATATCACGGGCGACAAACTAAAGGACCACGGTGCGTTAAAACGGATGCTGCACTGATTAGAAAGAAAGAAAGAAAGAAAGAAAGAAAGAAAGAAAGAAAGAAAGAAGAGAAAAAGTAAGCAAGATTAGACTTTAATGTCAGGATTGTTGCAAGAAGAATATCAGAATGAATTTAATCAACGATTAAACCCGATTTATGAGTCTAATTAAACAACTCAGAGATCGTTATTGTAACGAATGGAACAGGTACAACAACCTCCAGACATACCTGCATGAATCAATGCTACAAATGTCTCTGTTTCAAGTTGGTTCAGTTTATGAATGGGCTGTTATGCAAATGGATTAAACTTTCCATTTAAAAAGAAAGCTGACGAACACAAAAAGACATCTCAATGAATTATTTTAAAAATGACAAATTTCTACTGGCCTACACACATTTCGTCTTTAACTGTTAATAGTGATTTTTAAAAATGAAAATAAAAATAATGCATGAAAAATAACAATTCAGAATATCTCACTATGCTCGTAATATGATGATCCATGTAGAAATCGAAGAAGGGGCTCCTAGTTAAACACTGTTAAAAATGAGGCAGCTATCAGTGACTTGGTTGTAATACAAGTAGCCTAAATAAAAATCACCCAATATGTTATCCAAAAAATGATTACAGTGACTAGTCTAATCTAAACATCAACTTTCAAACGAAAATAAAAGAGAAAATTTTCTCTCTTTTATTTTTTATTTTTACTTTATTTTATAGAATAAAAGAGCTTTAATTTCAGAGCACTAAACGTTTAGGCCACTGGCACTGTGTTGCAATGAGTTTCATGTTATAAGGAAGACAGTTGGGTCTGAAGGTCAACTAAAGGAGCAATAACGGCCCTCTTACCCACAGAATCATTTTATAAGAGCATTTTTAGTTCAATCACTCTCAAAGACATTGTCAAATTTAGGTAGCGATTTGCATGCACCTTTTAATATAGCCTAGGCTACTATGAAAGCAACATACGCAAAACACACCATAAGTAAAATAAATAAATAAATGAAAAAGTAAAAACAAAATGCACAAATAAGATGTTACTAAGGTGTGTTACTTAAACATCGCTTGGCTTCTTGAGAACGGAGTTGTGTTACTGAATGTGCCATTGGATGCATCCGTACCGTTATCCAGATTGTGAGCTAAAAAGTGTTTACTTCTGTATCGTCTCACCTGGAATATAAATGTCTCCGCGTTCATGATCTGGTAGATTGCTCCAGTTTCTCTTGCCGGGTGAATTGCCCGTTTTCTTCACTAGGAAAGCTCGTGGCATGATGGTCTATTCCCGAGGTCCTTCCCCGCTATCTCTCCAAATTAAACGGCAGGCTTTTAAACACCGACCTACTTTTGGAAAAACTGCTCCAAAATAAGTGTAAAGTCCTTCTCAGATGGTGTGTTCAATTGCCCTTTCCTCGGTTTGGGAAAGCAAAGCCGAGTTCTTCGCTCTATACGCACAGCTCTTGACGCAAACTTTTTGTACCTGTACAGGTTTCCGTGGAGCTACGTTCACCCGCTTCTGCTTACACCTTCCGCCGTCTTCCGCTATACTCTCAATTCACGAAGTCTTGCGCGGTAATTCACTCAGTCCGGTAGGTTAAGACACAGCTAGGTGTCTTTGTCAAGGTGGGAGTTGATGTTTGTGGCAGGTAAATAGTATTACCTGCTCAACCGACGCACTACAAAGCGAATTTCAGTGGCTCATTAGAGCGCAGGTACACATTTCATGAGGAAACATGTAACAGTGCGCATGCGTCTGAATATAACGGTGACAACAAACCCGACCCAGTCCGGCCTCTGCGTCTTACCTGTCCAACCGGTTCTCTCTCTCTCTCTCGGTCTCCCCCTCCCTTGAACAATTCCGCTTCAAGGTGGCAGAGAAATGAATGTAGAGGTAATGTAGCAAGGCGAGGCAAGATGTGGCCAAAAACAAACTTAAAATAAATTTTAGAATACAGTTAAAGTTGCCTATTATGTCATGCAAAAAAAAAAGGAAAGAAAGAAATCTTGTTTTTCTTCTTTGGGGTTTTATCTTAAGAGCATATATATGCATTTAAATATGATCAGAATATCAAAACTTTTTTATTTTTTTTTAATTACACCAAGCATTAGATATGAGATGAGTTTAGTTTCCTTGTAACTGAACTGCCAAATGCAACTGCATGCATGCTTTTTGTTCCTCTGAAGCTTTAAAACTTTTAACAATGTTGCATTGATACTTCACAGGCTAATCCACGCAGCTTTTCACACCTTATTAATGAGGCAATTGATAACAGACAGTAAAACTAACAAAAACGCCTCAAGTAGGCTACACAGAACTATTGGGAAAATACTCAGTTCCAGCGGTTTCTTGTTGGCATGCAAGTTTCTGATGACCATATAAGTTTCACTTATAAGCTGAAATGTTTTGCAGTAAACATACTGTATATTTTCCAAAAATGATCATACATACTTGTGCCTGACGAGTGCTTGTATCATATGTAAAACAAACTTTACATTGAGTCCTAAAATGCTTATTTTACCTCATCATGTGTGAGATAATGGGAGGAGACTAGAGAACTATATATATTTGGAAAACAGGCTGAGGTAAAAAAGAAAAAAACAAAAAGCAAACAGGCAGAAAGATGAAGACATGATACCATAAATAAGAAAGAGAACGACTTGAGTGAAAGAAGGAGTGTGTAGGTGTGCAGAATGACAGGTATGCTGTCTGGGCTGTTGGAGTGGTTGAGGCTGAACATTTGGCTTAATGTTTTTTTTTTTTTTCTCAGCCTCTCCATCCTTCCCTCACTAAAACTGCTCTTTAATACTCAATCTGAGAAATTATCAAAATGTTAAACTTTTAGGGATCTATAAGTTACGTTATAGACTCATTGCATTCTACAAGGCTTTATAAATCAGTTCAGCCCCAAGACGGATGTCCCATACTGTAACATTACTGTTACAGACATAGGTCTCATGGAGACGTTGGCTGTCATGCAAGTAGAGCTGGCAGAAGGGCAAGAGTTAGTACATTCAAGCTCAACCTGATAGACGGCCTACGACCATTTCTCTGACAACCACCCCGTCCCTTCCCCCATTTCTCTTCTTCTCGTCTTGCTCAGAGCCTGCTTTGCTTCATTCACTTCTAAGCCATAGGAATGACTGGCAGTGACTTTTACTAAAGCTATGGGTTTTTTCCACAGGTTGGGTGGAGTTGTGACCAGCATGTTTTACTGTCACAGTATTTGTGTGACATGACTTTAGCGTGCGTCACACCTGTTGACCAGAATTGATTTGCGGTCTGAAAAGGTAGTTTGGAAAAACTCACAGATTCTCACAGATCCACATTCTACAGTGTATTAGTGAGGAGGAATGTTCGCTACAATTGAAATATGGTAATAGTCATCACACACACACACACACACACACACACACATTGTTTTGTTATGTCAGTTGTACGTTCCTGCTTGGCTTGTTACCTCTGTGATTTCTGCCATGATTTAATTAAAGTTCACATGATGCTATTTCTTTTCTCAATAATCATCTGTTGAACTGCCAGGAATTCAATCACTATCTTTTTTCCCTTCATTATTAAGTGGCAGCATTTGCCACGTGGAACTGTTTTGATGCATTTTTCTTTTACCTTATGAGGGCATATTGTCTTCAAACCAGTGTTCTGGACATTTATATCAAGTACTTCAAATGAATCAATTCATTACGGAGATCATTATTGGCATATACATATACACACATATATAATAAGCTGAAAGTAATGACAACTCTGGGACTATGGGAATTAATAAGAAAATGTAAAACTAGTAAGGGGTCTGCTTGCATTTAACAAAAAAATGTCTAGCTCTAATGAAATGATTGAAATCATATTTCATGTTAGCTACACATTCAACTTCATACACTTCTGAGGCAGTAAATACAAGCAACAGCTTCATATTTTTATTCCTTTTCCTTATAGTAGATCTAGAATGCCCTTTTCATGCACAAATCTATTTGTTGAATCCAAATGACATTTACAGATGTGTAACTTTTGCACTAATTTCAGATGCAAGTATTAAACAAGTTTTAGTCATGTTTTAGAAGTGATAATATCAAACATAACTAACAATAACTCACAGAAATAGCTGGTGCCAGAGAACAGGAAAAACAAAAAGTATTTATTAAATACAATTTAAAACAAGTCAGAAAAATAGGCCGCAATGTAAATTTTTTAACAGTGGAAAAAAAAAACGTATATATATTATATATACACACACACATATACAGAATTTTTAGGAAAAGTTAATTTCTTACTGTAATTCAACTCAAATTGTGAAACTTGTGTATTAAATAAATTCAATGAACACAGACTGAAGTAGTTTAACTCTTTGATTCTTTTAATTGAGATGATTTTGGCTCACATTTAACAAAAACACACTAATTTACTATCTCAACAAATTAGAATATGGTGACAACTAATCAATTCAAAACACCTCCATAGGTTTCCTAAGCCTTGGTCTCTCAGTTTGGTTCACTAAGCTACACAATCATGGGGAAGATTTATGATCTGACAGTTTTCCAGAAGACAATCATTGACACCCTTATGAGGATTGTCAAGCAAAATCGATTCAAGAATTTGAGCGAACTTCACAAGGAATGGACTGTGGCTGGAGTCAAGGCATAGAGACATGTCAAGGGATTTGACTACAGCTGTCATATTCCTCTTAAGCCACTCCTGAACCACAGACAACATCAGAGGTGTCTTACCTGGGCTAAGGAGAAGAAGAACTGGACTGTTGCCCAGTGGTCAAAAGTCCTCTTTTCAGATGAGAGCAATGTTTTGTATTTCATTTTGGAAACCTAGAGTCTGGAGGAAGGATGGAGAAGCTCATAGTTGCTTGAAGTCCAGTGTTAAGTTTCCACAGTCTGTGATGATTTAGGGTGCAATATCATCTGCTGGTGGTAGTCTGAAACCTGGGCTTCCAGACCACCTCAGCAGAGCCACAAACTGATCACCTCCATGTCCTGAAGAACTGAGGCAGTAATTAAAACAAAATGAGCTGCTACCAAGTATTGAGCACATGTACAGTAAATGAACATACTTTCCAGAAGGCCAACAATTCACTATTTTATTTTTATTTTTATGAAGTATTCTAATTTGTTGAGATAGTGAATTGGTGGGTTTTTGTTAAATGTGAGACTAAATCATCACAATTAAAAGAACCAAAGACTTAAACTACTTCAGTCTGTGTGCACTGAATTTATTTAATACACAATTTGAGTTATTGAAAAATTTGAGTTATTTGAAATAAATGAACTTGTCCACGACATTCTAATTCATTGAGATGCACATATAAAAACTCATAAATGCATGTGGATGAATTATATAAAGCATAACGGGAGAGTATTTCTCTAAAACAGGACTACGTCACAATTTTGTTAGTGAATAATTCTCATTCTATTATTTACTTTTGAAAGTACGTTTCTGAATAGACACATACCTTAACATTTTGGCCCAAAAAAATAAATAAATACAAATACTGAACATTTCCTCGATTGATTCCCAAAAGAAAAAGAAAAAAGTTTATTGAACACATATGACCTTTTGTGACAACATGCATATTGGGAAATGTTATCACAATCGAAACTGCCATTAAGTATTCTATTATATGCTTTTCAGATCAATTTAAACAGTACAACGACTAATACATACAGAACAATAGATAGTGAGATATCGCTGCTTTAACTATCCTTGGTTTCCCTTTTATTTTCCATATAGATCAGTCACACAGACTTTCAGTGGCATCTCCTGGCATCTGTAGAAGTTTGCGTTATGTAGTTCTATAAATGATAGATGACTGATACATGGCGAAAAAGAAAGTAACCACGTGTTTACGTTAAGAAACGTTAGCAAAAAAAAAAAAAAAAAAAAAAAGAAAAAAAAAAGGTGCAGTTCCAAAACCAGTCGGCGTGCCACCTGGCGGCGCGTTGAGGAAGCGCAACCTCACGTCTCAGTCAGCCCCTCGGGTATATTCTCTCCGACAGTTACTTTTTGACATGCTGCAACACGAACGATGCACATACAGTAAATACCGTTAGGATTTGTTTTGGGAGTTACCTAAAGCGGTAAAAAAAACAATGTAAAGACAGTTAGCGTTGATTACAGCGTCATTAACAGACACGAGGTGGTTGTAATGGTATTACGTAAGTGTAAGCAGTATAACTTTAGTCTCACTCCACTCACTGTTGGGAAATAGTGCCCAGTCCTGGTACTAAGGTATGTGAAAGAGAGAGAAAGGGTGGGATTTTATAAAGTAAGAAATTACCTGCAGAAACTTGCCATCTGACACCATAATGTTTATTTCATCGTGTTCAAGTACACTCATCGTAACAGAAACTTTAAAGTGCAGTGTGTGAGAACTAGGCTACATTTCAGAGCGGGCCAAATGAACTGTATAGGCCTGCAACAGTGGAAGAAAGAAAATTGACAAACAAAACAACACAACTGAATAACATTCATCTTTGAATTAAAGTATTCATTTTCTCTTTAATGCCTGCAAAGTAAAGGCTATTAATTGTTATAGTGGATTGCGGTGCATTCTTGTTTAAGAAACGTATAGTCTACTGTATTATTTGAGTCTTTCCTTCCTGAAGGGAAGATTAAGACATTTAAGACATGCCCTGGCCAGGATTTCTAAATTGCATAAAAATGCTTGGGATTTGGCTTTGTTTTCTTATTGTTTTCATATTTTCTGAAGGGTAATGACTGAAAGTAGCATGCATTAACCTGTAGCATGCATGCATTGTACATATAATGTACGAGCTAAAAGCTAAATCCTGGAAGTACGGTCATCCAAGTGATCCAAACTCTTTATGTTATCGGTGAAAATGAAGTACTAATGTGGCAGCAGATAAATCATTTACTGCAAGTACAAAAAAAAAAAAAAAAAAAAGGGAACGTAAACAACATTTGCAATCAGAAAAAGTTTACATTTCACTGTTCAATCCATAAGCACAGGTGTGATCTTCAGCGGAGCATCATTTTTGCCTGTTTTATTGGTACAGGGACTGAAAAATGGATAAATGGTCTCTGAAAAGTTGTCCATAAATGTGTAAATGTGCATCTTTGCGTCCACATTATAAAAGGACACTTGGCCTTTTTCGTAGTCCACAAACAGCCCTATCTTCTGAGGTCTGAGGTTGAGGGTTAAGGCAGTGGAAGGCTCAGTCCTGAAGGCATAGTTGTTCTTGTCCCGCAAGCTAAGAAACCAGTAGCCGTTGCTGGGGCTGACTGTGATCTTACCCTTCCTGTTGCAGGAATGACTCGCCACTCCCAGATCCCAGTCCGTCTTTCCATCCACCTCCACCTCCCAGTAGTGTCGGCCGCTGGTGAATCCCTCGCAGCCCAGGACACAGACCACACGGTCGAAGCGCTCATGGTTGTTGGGAACTTGCTGGTGCCTTTCACCACACCACACCTTCTTCTTGTCTTCAGATAGGATTAGACGAGGATGAGCAGTGTTGGTGTCCAGGGTCACATCCACTGGTGTAAAAAGTTAAAACAAATATCTATATCAATACACATGCACACACACACACACGCTCTTTGATGTCAGTACGATTTCTAAGACATGTATAGTGTCACAAAATATTTATATTTCTTTTCTTTTTTTGCTAATCAGCATATTAGAATGAATTCTGAAGGATCATGTGTCACTGTAGACTTTAGTAATGATGATTAAATTGTAGTTTAACCACCACAGGAATAAA
The DNA here is from genome assembly GCF_003368295.1 of Carassius auratus. Classification (NCBI taxonomy): domain Eukaryota; kingdom Metazoa; phylum Chordata; class Actinopteri; order Cypriniformes; family Cyprinidae; genus Carassius; species Carassius auratus. The sequence goes on along the minus strand of NC_039249.1, from coordinate 4,822,528 downwards.
TATAATTTTAAAATTTGGTACTTTATGTAAATTCTAACTTTATTTATATTAAAATTGTATTAATATTACATTTAATTTGTATATATGCACAGTACAGACCAAAAGTTTGGAAACATTACTATTTTTTATGTTTTTGAAAGAAGTTTCTTCTGCTCATCAAGCCTGCATTTATTTGATCAAAAATACAGAATTTTTTTTAATATTGTGAAATATTATTACAACTTAAAATTATTGTTTTTACATTTATTATAATTTAAATTATCATTTATTTCTGTGATGCAAAGCTGAATTTTTATCATTATCACATGATCCTTTAGAAATCATTCTAATATGATGATGCATTATCAAAGTTGGGAACAGATCTACTGCTTAATATTTTTCCAGAACATGTGATACTTTTTTAGGATACTTTGTTAATTCTTGCACATCTCATCTGAGAGAACATATTATTAGAAATTTTTGAATAAATGCAGTTCTTTTTAACCTTTTATTAATCAAATATATTAGACAGCAGAACTGTTTCCAACACTCATAATAAATCAGAATATTAGAATGATTTCTAGATGATCGTGTGATCGACTGGATGTTACATGTGGCAATGAAGGCTGGAGTAATGATGCTGAAAATTCTGCTTTGCCATCACAGGAATATTTTTTTTAAGTATATTAAAATAGAAAACGGTTATTTTAAGTTGTAATAATATTTCACAATATTACAGTTTTTTCTGTATTTTTGATCAAATAAATGCAGGCTTGATGAGCAGAAGAAACTTCTTTCAAAAACATTAAAAATAGTAATGTTTCCAAACTTTTGGTCTGTACTGTGTACTGTATATATACATATATATATATATATATATAGTTATTTAACCCACTTTTAGATTATTTTTTCTGTCATCTAGTGGCATCTTTTTAAGTATTAAAAAATAATAATAATTCTTTTATAGCACTATTTCAAGAAAGGCTGTTTTTAAGACACTCAAATATCCAAAACAAATATCCAACCATAATGCACAATATAACATTGTGATGTCTAAATTCACTTTCGCATCACAATCCCAGTTTTAGGTTTTAATGTTATATTTTTATTTTAGTACAGATTTTTAAATGAGCAATAATTATCATCACGTTATCAGCAAAATCATATTGGGCATTATTTATATATCAGTGCAAACCAACTTTCTAAAATGTTCACGGATTTGTTGACATTACCTTGTCCTTAATAGCCCCAGAGTTTAATTCTGTGAAGGCCATGAGAGAACAGGACAGGTTTGCCATTTATATTTTTGATCAAAAAATGCAGGCTTGATGAGCAGAAGAAAGTTCTCTCAAAAACATTAAAAATAGTAATGTTTCCAAACTTTTGGCCTGTACTAATATATATATATTGTGACGAGTCAGCTGCCTCCTCCCTGATTGTCACCGGCACCCCGTCCTAAATCGCCGCCCTTCACCAGGCTCCCGACTGGAGTGGGTGTGTGAGAGGAGGGGCGCTGGACGAGTCAGGGCTGGCGGCGTGTGATGGGGCACACCTGAAGGAAGTGGAGCCTCATTACCGCCGCTGTTTAAAAGCCCAACGCGCCTCTCCTCAGGAGACCGGTCTCTTCCCCGTGCATGCACACTGGTGTCCTCGTGGGTCCAGGAAGGGTGCGTTGAGGGACTCCCGCGCCACCAAGACGTGAGCTGCCGGACCCGCGATCCGGATGGGAACCGCACCCGTATACACGGCCGACGGGCCAGGATGCCGGGCCGTCCATCCCCTACCAGCGCCGCGGCCGACGAGAGAGATGTGGCCGCTAGAGGAAGCCGCCGCCCCTCGCGCCCCGGACCAAGGAGGGGAGCGCGTGCGGCCGCCGGACTCCGCCCCTTACCTGGACCCTTCCTCGATGAACACTGCCCGACCTACACAAATCCCGCAGCACGACGAGGACACCAGATTCCCTGTTATTTTGGACACTTTCCCCCTTTGGCCACTTTTATTCCCTGTGTTTTATTATTTCTGTTAATAAAAGCCTCTCCGAGGCCTGACGCCACGCCCACTGTGTCTGTCTTGTGCTCCTCCCGTGACACTGGTGGAGAATGCGGGCAGGCGGAGCCTAGACAGCGCAGTTGGGAAACGTCTGGTGACGTCACCCCCTCTCGCTTGCAAACGTTCGTGAGAACCCAGACTGGGACGGAGGAAAACTGGGGACAGCCTCCCAGCCACACAAGGGGTAAGTGACTTTTCCATTGTCATTTTACCCTGTGGTTGGTTGAGGCTGTTACTAAAACCCGGTTTCTCTGTCCCTGTTCTGGTGCGCTGCGAGAGGGAGGACCGCCCGGAGAGGAAGCCCCGCCCACTCCGACCGTTTGGAGCCTGGTTGAGGATGGTAGCACTCCCGTGTGGGTGGCGCCCTGGGGACGGGGATGTCGCTTGGGAGGGGGAATGTGACGAGTCAGCTGCCTCCTCCCTGATTGTCACCGGCACCCCGTCCTAAATCGCCGCCCTTCACCAGGCTCCCGACTGGAGTGGGTGTGTGAGAGGAGGGGCGCTGGACGAGTCAGGGCTGGCGGCGTGTGATGGGGCACACCTGAAGGAAGTGGAGCCTCATTACCGCCGCTGTTTAAAAGCCCAACGCGCCTCTCCTCAGGAGACCGGTCTCTTCCCCGTGCATGCACACTGGTGTCCTCGTGGGTCCAGGAAGGGTGCGTTGAGGGACTCCCGCGCCACCAAGACGTGAGCTGCCGGACCCGCGATCCGGATGGGAACCGCACCCGTATACACGGCCGACGGGCCAGGATGCCGGGCCGTCCATCCCCTACCAGCGCCGCGGCCGACGAGAGAGATGTGGCCGCTAGAGGAAGCCGCCGCCCCTCGCGCCCCGGACCAAGGAGGGGAGCGCGTGCGGCCGCCGGACTCCGCCCCTTACCTGGACCCTTCCTCGATGAACACTGCCCGACCTACACATACCCCGCAGCACGACGAGGACACCAGATTCCCTGTTATTTTGGACACTTTCCCCCTTTGGCCACTTTTATTCCCTGTGTTTTATTATTTCTGTTAATAAAAGCCTCTCCGAGGCCTGACGCCACGCCCACTGTGTCTGTCTTGTGCTCCTCCCGTGACAATATATATTACTTAGTATATATTTAGTTTAGAAATATAATGCACAGAAATCTATGATGTCTCAATTAACATGAATGGCATTTAAAAGCATGTATATAATTAAATAAAAAATTGAAATCATTAGGCAACTAAAATGCAGTTTGACAGTTTTAGATTAATTATAGACTGTCATACTGCTTGACAAGTTCTCAAATGCTCAGAAACATTCAGGTCAAGAACAGCTTGCACAAGAACAACAGAGATGAAGTTTTTATGGCCTTCAAGGGATACAGATGAGATGTGCAAGAATTAACAATCAATAAACTGTTATCTGAACAATTCAGGACTTTACACATAACAGGGCAAACCTGTTATCACGTCTTGAGAAAAAAAAAAAAAAAAACTTTACAGCACCTGCTTATATATACACTGCAATAAAAGCAATAAAACGTAATCTTTAACACATACCTGCATATTCCTGTATTCTCCTCACTTCTGCGAAACATTAAAATAAAGATCATTGTTATTGAAAAGATGACGTTTGAAAATGCTTTTCGTAATTGTAGATCTACAGTTAAATAATGAATCATGGTAAGATGAACACTTGCATGGAGAGGTCTTACTTACTTGGGTGTGACTTCACCGGTGATTGGTTAGCAGACACAGGGCGACCTAGAACAGAAAGAAAACACATGAAGTAAGTTCTCCATCTGCCACTAGATGGCACTGTAGTGTAGTGTTTGACAGCTGTCACTCACAGAGTGCAGGAACTTTCTGAAGCTCCTCTTTAAACTGTTCCAGTAGCTGACAGACAGAGCTGTAAACTGCTGTCGTTCCAAGGTCAAAGGTCAGTGAGGCGCCCGTCCAGTCCTTCATTGAGTTGGGAGTGTTGACGTCAGAGTAGCCCTGTTGAGGAAGACCAGGAGCTTGATGTTTGCCAAGTCATGCTTATTTTCTCTCCAATAGTCATAGTTTGTGAGTTGTTCATTGACTGCTCCCATTGTGAAATGTCTTATAGCATTTTTAGCTCCTCTGGGAAACTGATAAAGAAAGGTGATTGGTATATGTATAACATTAAATATAGGTTTTATTTAGTGGTTTGGAAAGTAATGCATTTATTTGCACTGCTGTTCAAAGTTTGGGGTCCGTAAACTTTTTTTTTATTTTTATTTTTTTAAAGAAAGTAATACTTTCATTTAATCAAGGATGCATTCAAGTAAGTAAAAAAGTGACAGTAAAGACTATTACATCAATTCAATAGTTTCTCTTTAAAAAAAAAATGCATATTGAAAATATCATATCAATTAGTTTTTATTGGATTTTTGATTCAATAAATGCAGCCTTGGTGAGACTCACATTTTTTTTACTAACCTAAAACTTTTGATCGGTAGTGTGAATGTTTTATTTAAGTTAAAATACTGAAAATTGGCAGTCAGACTGTAGTCCTCCTCAGAAAGGTTTTTGTCAGAGCAAAACATGGTTGTGTTGTGGGGCTGTGAATGATTTCCAAGGGCTTTGGTATGCGGCTGGTAAGGTATTCTGAGCTTGTGTGTGTGTGTGTGTGTGTGTGTGTGTGTGTGGCTACGCTTTTTCCATGAGGTTATTTCTTATTGGCTCATGTCAAATAAGCCCACTTCTGTCTCGATGACATTTAAAATAAAATAATAATAATAGAGGAGACTGAAAAGATGACCTGGGCAGTCTATTACTCAAATGAAATCTGATGCCTAATAAAGGGCCCCGGTATACTTCAAACTATGTTTGTTTTCATTCTTTGTTTTGGGGCAAAAAGAAGTTTGATAAGGCTAAGCGATGGTATACCGTTTCCGAACTTTCCGACACCCCTGCGCTGCTGAAGGCGGGGTGTAGATTAATGTAAACATGACTCGCGACGCTAGCGTGTATCCCCTAAACACAACAATGATGAAATGATGAAGTGTAGGCAATCTAGGTGTGAGACGGGCAGATATGGTCAGAATATTATAGACAAAAGAATAATAATTAGCATCAGTTAATAATGATTAGCATCTGCATTAGATCAGAGACAAGTATCATGTTTGCAATACATAAGAACCATAATCAGTCCTTTATGGGAAGTGTGAATGACTCATAGTCTGTAAAACTTTGGCATGATGTGGAAAAATACTGGAGTCCATTTGTTATTTTATTTTATTAGTGTTCATTTATTATATTAAACTGGATAAATTGTTACACGTTTTAATATTTCATGTGGTGTCATGATTTACTTTTGATAAAAACAAAGGTTTATTTTTGTTCGTTTTGCATTTCATTTATTGCATACCCTTTAAATATGCTTATTGAAAGAACAACAGCAGATGCAGTATGGTGTAAAATTTATTTAAAACACATGTATTTGGTACTTGCTACCTTATATTTTTACTCTTTCCTTTCATTCTTTTCATGGCTTTGGAAAACTTGTCTCGGATGTTTTCTCAGCATCGCTTTTTGCATAACTCCGGGTCATCGACACCAAGCTTCATTGCTATTTCTTTCTAGGAATTCATTCTTTCTCTAAATCTTTAAAGTCTCTATAAAGGTGTGGATATATTTGTGCCAGCTCAGTGTATTCATGTTGCTAGTGACTAGGCCGGAGATATTGTTCTCGCTTGCCTGACGTCCGGTGAATGAGAAACTAACCAAAAAAATTATAATAATAATAATTTGCTCATCAAAGAAGGTGGAGTTTCAGAACACACCCACCGATTGCATAACCATTATGGACTAATAGAAACTCAAAAGTGTTTAGGAGCTGAAACGAACTCCCCCAGAAAGCTTGCTTTGGCACTGCCGAAACTAACTCAAAATGAACTTAGTTTCAGCCTGATTTTGTTCGAAATGACGTCATATCAGTTCGTTCTTCAATTTCGTGTGAAGTATATTATGGCCTTAAGGCATGTGTATGTTGTCTTGACATATAACATCATTACAGACCTTCAGTCCAGTGATGTAGTTTTCAGTCTTGGCCAGTTTAGCCAGCGCTGTGCTTCTCCTCCTCAGCTCTGTGATCTCCTGCTCCAGCTCTCTGATCATGAGCTCAGCCTGGTGCTCTGCTGAGCGACGGTTGATCTCAGTCACCTCCAGCAGCCCGGCCTGACTGCGCTCGAGGGAGCTTATCAAAGCTCCGAACAGCTGGATGCTGCGCTGCACCTCTCGCTCTGACAACACCTGGAGCACCGAGGGGAAGCAGAAGCAAGGATGATAGAAGGGTTTCATCATATATCTAGATTTAAGGATGGTGAAGAAACCCTGACACTGTATGACAAAATGTCCTGCTTTACTAAAAATCAGCTGACGTTAAAACCATAGCTGTTCACTTTTATCTAAGACTTTGGGGATTTTAGATGGTGCAGGATGAAGAAAACAAGTGAAGCTGTAGCGTTACTTACTTTGATATTAACTAGGGATTGTTTGATCTCGTCCACTTTCTGCATTCTCTCTTTGGTCATCTCCTGTATCTCAGTCTCTGTGATACCAATCTTCATCTGTGTAAACAGGAAATGATGTAGCAGGATGTGCCCCAGATTTTACCAGTAAATGCATATAATGCAACGTTTTAGTTCTAACAAATGCTTATATGTCAATGTGTTCTTCTTACCATACAATTTGACCTAAAACCTTGTGTGTATGTGTGTATATATATATATATATATATATATATATATATATATATATATATATATATATATATATATATATATATTTATTTTTATTTTTTTTTTAGTGATAGCTGCTTGATTTTGAATAATAGTAGTGGCCAAAGATCAGAAATAATCCTTGGACCCAGAAAGTATGTGGACACATAAGCCACATTTCCAATTGTACACTCAGAAGAAATGGCAAAATTTTAGCTTTAGGTGTACAACAGCTTAACAGCAGGGACAAATACATATATATATATATATATATATTTTTTTTTTTTTTTGCTAAAACTAAAACATTGCTAAACGTTTCAATATCAGTTCAGTACCAGTTCTTACTTATTCATTTCATCCCACCTTACTATTCTGTTGTTGTTGTTTTTTCAAAGATAACATTTTTATTTATTTGTTTATTGTTTTGTTTTAAAGATTGAGCACACGCACACTTTTCAATTATTTTATTTTATCCAGGTAACCAGTTATTTATGATCTACAGTAGACTAAGTGACACCAGTTAGTTAAAAGTCACTGCTAAAACTCAGAAAAGTGGACTGATTTGTTTGCAAAATGCCACATTAATATTCCGTTTCTTTTCAGTATATAATCAAATTTACACATTGGGCCACTAATTGTGAAGGCTTTTACAGATTTTCTGTTAGTACCTGTTGTTACTTATTCTTCATTTCATCCTACCTTATGACTCTGCCACTCTTTCTCAGCACTTGTGATTTCATGTGACTGGTGTTCAGTTTGTCCACACTCAGCACAAACACACTCCAGATCAGATCGACAGAACAGCTCCAGGCTACGGTGATGTTTTGGACAAAGAGGCACTTTCATGGCATCTGCCGCCCCACTCAGGGTGTACCTTCGCTGGGACAACTGTCTGGCAAAACCAGCTGGCTGGGTGTCACTAGTACACACAGTGTTTGGTGTGACAGGTAGTTCAGACCCTGTTTCATTGTGAGAGGCCGGAGAAATGCTGTGTGCCCTGTGCCGTGTGAGTCTCCTCTTCATTTCCTCAAGAAGATAACCTGGAGGTTGGCCTGGCTTTAGTGTCCCATCCACTGAGTCTTGTTTTCTTACGCCTTCCTCAGCATCTCTGCCTGAGCCGTCCCCTCCAGAGGCCCCCGGGGTTTCCTTCATGCGCTTGAACTGTTCGGTGATCTCGCGGAGAGTTCGATTAATGTGGAGATCGGGCTTTCTCTTGAAGGTCTGCTTGCAGAGAGGGCACTGGCAGTGCTTCACTGAGTCAAAATAGTGTCCGATGCAGTTCATGCAGAAGCTGTGGCCACATGGCGTGGACACTGGATTGTCAAACACGTCTAAGCAGATGGAGCACAGCAGCTGATCTTCAGACAGGAAGCTTCTTGAGAATGGCATGGCTGTGCAGAGCTACGGCAAAAAAAATACAGAGACGATGAGGAAGAATGGTAAGATAACAATTGGGTGGGAAATGCAAAAATGAAAAGGAAATGTAAAGGTTTGACTGGAATGACATGGATAGGAAAACCAATACAGGGAAGCACTTTACAGTAAGGTCCAATTTGTCAACAAATTAAAATAAACATAAAATGACTAAATATTAAATAAATCTAAATATGAAAAAATGACAATTTTTTTTTGTTGCAAAAGTCAATTGCATGTTATCTTTTTTACAAGTAAATGAACAACTTTTTTTAACCTTAATCCGGTAATTTATAAATATCGTATTGTGGATTCATATTCAGTTGTGTTAATTGATGTTAATTTACAATATATTAAATAATGTTAGTTCATTAAATGTTAACTTGAAATGCTAAAAATGTAGCTTATTAGTATATGCATAAATAAATTGTAACCAACATAAATGCTGTACATACTATTATTGTTAGTTTTTGACACTAGCTGCATTAATATTAATACATTTATCTTTAGTATTAAATGTTAACTAATACAGAATTTACTTTTACAGTAGACAAATATAGATGGATGGAGAAGTTTTTTGTCCTTGTGTTATTTTTTGTAATGATGTACTACTAGTACTACTAGCAAGTCACACCAAACTGCCTGAGCACAAGGAAATGTAGCTAGATTATTAATTTTATTGCAGCATTATATTGTCTTAAAGTCTATTTCTCACCATGTACCACTTGAATAAACTCTGCATCCGTACGCAATATTATCAGTATGGGCTGCCATTGTTGTTTCTTGGGTTATGTGACGTCAGAGTGTTGACCTGGGAGTAAATCGATGTAGTACGAGTTCACGGGGGTAGATTATGACATCGACAAAATCGTTTGCGATAATGACAGCTGTTTTCTTATCTCCTCAGTGAACTATGGCTCTGTGTAGTACATGCTGCTTCATCTGAGAGCACGTGAAAATACCACATTTAATAACATGGTTTAACTCCAAATTCACTTCATAACATCAGTCGAGTGTTTAAAATAAATCCTTTTGTGAGATGATGTGGCTTCTTGAACAGAATTATTAAGGCACACAATATTTCAATGTATTCTAAGAAGTGATTGAGGCTATGTCAATTAGCATTTCATTATAGATATACTATATTATGATGAAAATTATAATAAGAAGAACTCAGATAAACCATATAGCGCTGTAGTCGTGTGTTTATTAGTCGAACTGAATCAATGAAAGCCGTTAAATCATGTTTTTATTCAGCTGCAGTGAACGGCCTCTGGCTTTTGGATGGATATCTACTGCTGATCACAGAACAGTGCTTCACTGAAAGAAACGTAATCGCGATTAAATTTCGATTAATTGTGCAATCCTAACATAGATACTATCAACCCCCCCCCCCCCCCCCCCCCCAGTCAAATTCCCATTTAAATGCTCACCGACAGCAAATGCAATGAGTTTGCTTCCTTCTCTGAGAAGATCAATAATATCAGTAAGGCAATTATTACATCCTCAAGTTATGAAGAGGTCAGACAGAATCGACCGTAATTTCAGTAAGTTACTATGCCAGTAGTGCTTCATTCCATTGTGAAGGTTACTATGTCTGTTTTTGCAGCAATTACACAAACCACTTCCCACATCTTTTTTTTTTAAGAGTGTTTAAATGTTTAGAAGCAGATCTCTTAGAAGTGGTGAACGCCTCAATTCTTTCTAGGACTTTTCCAAACTCCCTGAAAACAGCCGTTGTTAAGCCCTTGATATCAAATCTTCCTTTTGTGGGCAAGATTATTGAAAAATTAGTTTTTAATCAGCTAAACAACTTCTTAAACTCAAATGGATTTACAATCCTGTTTTTCAAACACAAACACATCACATCACAGCGCTTCTAAATATAATAAATCATATTTGCTGAAATTCTGATTCTGGCAAAATATCAGTGCTGTTACTAGTAGATCTTAGTGATATGTTTGACAACACTTCTAGAGAGACTGGAAAACTGGGCAGGGCTTTCTGGGATGGTCCTCAAATGGTTCAGGTCATAATTAGAAAGGGTGAGGTTATTATGCGAGTCTAGGAGAGCATAAGTCTAAGTGGACTTCCATGACATGCGGAGTCCCACAAGGCTCAATTCTTGCACCGCTCTTGTTCAGCATGTGCACTATTGTATATATTGTCAAAAGTAATGGGACACCCCTTCTTCTAATGAACAGGTTTGACTACTTTTGTAACTTCCATGAGCACAGATCTTAATATTTAAGCATATAATGATATTCAATGGAATTGTGTGCTTCTAATTTTATAGCAACAGTTTGGACAGTACCCTTTTCTATCCTAACATGACAGTACCTCTGTGTATAAGGCAAGGTTTAAAAAATAAATGATTGATTCAGTCAGTGTGGAAAAACTTGACTAGTCTGCAGAAAGCCAAGTCCTACAAAAAGGTGTAAAGAATTATGGTCTTCGTTAAGAAGACTATTATTTTTTTAGCATCCCTAAAGAGTTGGTATCAAATTATTTTAAATGTATTTTAAAGGATAGTTTTAGAGTCATTAAATGTTTAAAGTGACTTATGTGTATTTCTGTATATGTAAATGTATGTATTTTGTTTTATGTGTAACTAAATGTGTTGCCTATCTTAGCCAGGACCCTCTTGTAAGAGATTTTAAATCTCAAGAGTTTCATTTCCTGGTTAAATAAAGGTTTAAAAAATAATAATAATAACAATCCCAGATGAACACCTCTGGTGTCACTTTAAATGCAGACCTTGAGACAAAAACTCATCACCAAACAACGACTTGTACACACACTATATGGACAAAAGTATTTGGACACCCCCTTCTTTAGAACAGAAAATGGTACTTCCAAAATTGTTGCAACAAAGACGAAACATAATTCACATATTTAAAAATTGTATTTCAATCTCTGTTGCGACAGTTTTGGAAGTGTGACTGTACCCATATTTACAAGTCATTGGTTCTTCTTCCACACTGACTGAATTAATCCTTTATTTTTTTAACCTTGCCTTATACACAGAGGCATTCTTAGAATAGAAAAGGGTGCTGTCCAAACTGTTGCTATAACATTAGAAGCACACAATTCCTTAGAATATCATTATGTGCTTAAATGTCAAGATTTGTGCTCATGGTAATTCCTAAAGGTAGTCAAACCTGTTCATTAGAAGAAGGGGTGTCCAAATACTTTGACCCACTGAGTCAAATAATGAGAAAGAACCAAATTCCCAATCACAGCTATGCTGATGTTACACAGGTTTAGCAAGCATTATCGCCAAAATACTACAGCCCCACTGACTCCGTCTGCCAATGCATTGAAGAAATCAACAGTTAGATGTGCCAACTTTCTTCAGTTAAGCGAGTAAAGATCTGAAGTCATTGCATTTGGACACAGAGATTTGAGAGATCTCAAAATGAATGCATACCTTGACTCTAGGGGTCAAACAACTGAAAATCAGCTGCAGCTCATCCAGAAGCTCACTGAATATAAACCAAGCAGACCATTCAGATCAGTAGGATCGAGTCAGTTAGAAATACCAAGGGTTAACTCAAAACAAGTGGAATCCAACAAAAAGAAGAGATTAGATGTGCTAAAACATTAGTCACATTTAAATCTTAAAACACATCGGTTTAGCTGTGCATTTACTGAACGAGCACGGTCCTACATCGAAACTGACTGCACTACATTTTTGTAGAATCTTTTTTCTTTACTTTTTTAATTAATTCTAAATCATTAGTAAAATTAAGTTTAAAATTTGACATTACTGGTTTTATTGATGTGATTTATCTTTTTTTTTAATGATTATTTTAAATCATTTTATATGTAAAGCACTTTGAATTACCATTGTGTATGAAATGTTCTCTATAAATAACTTTCCCTTGCCTTGTGGTCAGTTAAAATTGTAGTATTTTTTTTTTTAATGTCTATTTAAAAATATATATATATATATTGCTTTGTCATATGGCTGAAATAAAAAAAACTAATACTTTAGTTTATGACGTTTAACATTTATTTAGACTAACACATTCTTATGGGTTTAGTTTTAGGAACTACAACCCTTTTCTTAGTGCTTTGTTTGTTGACCTTGTGTCAGTAAGAAGGCTTTGAGAATAGTCACACGTACAAACACTAAAGCCAATGTAACAAATTCAAATGCAGTTTATAAGGTCAAATATATTTGTCATACCAGCAATTGTTCAGTTGTCAATCTTCAGTCAAAAACAACCTATAGGATTACTGGGTCGGTGTATGTTAGTACCAACAGTCCAGTTAGTTTCATAGAGATGATTTAAATGTTTTGTAAATCTCACTAAAATTAGACAGATTATAAAATGGTGTTCTCACCTTTAATCAGCAGTTTCACACTGGAATGAGGCACTTCTGGTTAAAGTGTGCACATGTTGTGTAACAGATCTGTCTGCTTCAGTAGCATATTCCTTCCTTTAGTCCTCTGGAGCAGGGTGGGTTCTGGAAATACAAACCTATTTCACACAAAGCAAACAAATTAACAAATGCAACCAATCAGTTGTACTATTTTGTCTGTGGCACTTAAAACTCCAGAATGTCATTGAACAAAGACAACAATATCTCAAACCTAGTTGCATCTGCTAACAAATTAACACTTTCTCAGAACAAACCGTCCAGTCTCATGATTTTCTGTATAAAGTCAAGTCCCTCCGGTTCACGGTGTGCTTCACCACAGTGCATCTGAATCGAGTTTGACAAGTGTGAATAAGATGTGTTTTGTCCCTTTTTACAGAAAAAAATAATAATTAAACTAACAAATTTGTTTTGCTTGAGACGTGTGCTTGTGCTATCTTTTCGCAAATAAATACTTCCTGGCTTCATTCGTCATCTGATCAATGACATTCAAGTAAGTGTCAAAAAAATATTTGTATGATATTTTTTTAAAACTATGATTTAGTATGAATTATATTTTTATAACAGTTTTTGACATATGCTTGACGCCAAATCTATATTAACAGTCATAAAATTGTATTTAAATTAAATCTCTGAGTAAATTACCTCTGTTAAGACTTTTTTTTTTCTTTATCCGTTGGTCTCTTGTCCTAGTGTCGTCTTGTTGTAGGATATCCAGCTGTACAGGTATGATCGAAAAGCTTACATGTGGTTTGGTTTTGGTTGACTGATCTGTCCCTCCCTCCTCACTCAGCGCTCTTTCTCCCAGATAGAGTGAACTTAAACCGGTCTGATGAGATTCCAAGCGGAATTACATGCTTGTTTCAAACACACTTCGATGTCAGGCTGTGTCAAATGAATCATGCAGAAACATAAGTCGTTTATATGAACAAATCCAAACCCAGACATAATCTGCAAATATTTAAAGTTATTCTATACGGCTCAAAATTAAGAAAAAAAAAAAAACAATTAAAATGCTAATATTACGTTACGGAGCCCCGCACAGGACATGATGCAAGAAAAGAAAAAAAAGTGTGCGCGCGATTTACTAATTCGTTCCCTCAATGTAACCTACTAAAACGTGCACGCGTTCCCTCGATTTACTATTGCGCACTATTTATAAATCCAGAGAACCAAATAGTAAATCGAGGGCACGCAAAAGTAATCGTGTGCACGTTTTAGTACATTGAGGGAATTAATTAGTAAATCGTGCACGCGATTTAGCTTACTATTTTTTTTTTTCTGCATGTCATGTGCGGGGCTCCGCATGTATTAAATGTTTATATGATGAACTACTACACAAAATCAGACCGGTTGGATAAAAGTTAGAAAAGTAAGTAACACTTCAGTATGGGACTACTAGTTGCTTATTGGTGGAATTCTGTGAAATGAATTAGACTTGTAAATTGAGATGAAAGTACAACATGCTTATTGGCAGATGAAATAAATTTGTAAATGAATGAATAAATAAATAACAGAAGGAGATTCTACAGAGATCTGGACCTGATCATGACTGAATTAAAGGTCTTTTGTGGTCATCTTGTGGGGTGAACCAGAGGTCATATGTGCAAAACAAAGCCTCATTATGGAAAAACCTGACGTAGTGTTAAATCTGTAGAAAAACAGATGTTTTTCTTCAGGGAGAACCAGGTGACACAGGTTTCCTAGGTACATACCGTCTGCAGAGAGACAGATAGAATCGCCTCATTTCAAGAGTGGTATTTCAAGAGTCAAATGCTACTCTACATCTGCCATTAACATAAGGGGAAAGACAGAGAGAGAGAGAGAGAGAGAGATAAGAAAGAACAGAGTGCAAATGATCAGGGTATTTTTGTCACGTACATCACTAAAGTTGGTTCTGTTGACACACTTTTACCAGTCGTTATCCTTTAAATCAGCGTACATTATAAAATTATTTGAAAATTTTAATGTTTTGTAAGTAGAAAGAGTAAGAAGAATCAGTCTGTGATTTCTATAAAACATGTTTTATTTGATTGCATTACACTGAGTCCCTAGTATCTAAACTGGTAATCTGACATACATTTACTAGTTACAAGATACTCACATAAAAATTGCACAGACCAGCCAAACTGAAATGCACAGAAGTTAAATACAGCAGTGATGGCATGACAAGAAACTCACCAGCTGGATACAAGGTTATCAACTCATAGTTTGCATAAATTTTATATTGCATATATTCTAAGCAGTATTCATTCTCCATAGTTTGAGACTGATATAGCAGCCTATATGACTGGTTTCACATTTAAATGACCGCTCATGAGTCCTGTTGACATCTGAGTTCACTGCTCCAGCGTGGCAACTCTCTGTCCCTTTCCGCTCACGCTCTTGGCTCTCTTCATTTGATAGACCACATTGGCCGCCGCATCTGAGAGACTCTGGAGGAGAATATATTTGATGTGATGATCCATGATATTTAAGCATGCTTTCTTATTCATTTTATGTATAACATGTTTTTCAACATCCTAACAAGTTTGTGTGTACATCCAAGTTTAAATTAGATTTTAAATCCCATATTTGATGTTACATATATGTATACATATATATATATATATATATATATAGCATGGGAGATCTTTAACTCACCGCGGTGGAAGGTGTTCGGGATGCTGGGATGGTGTCAGTTTCTGTCTTGTTCTGTTTAGAGTAAAACTGTGTCATGCTTTCAGCACAAGGACTTTATCATTTAGTCACAATGATTCATCTATAATGCTTATATGGCTTGGGGCACTTTTGTAGCTGAGCAGATTTCAAAACATACTGAATGACACATATCTACAAGCATTATTAGTGTGTATCTATCCAGACTGTGGTATGCTGAATTAAGTAAACAATGACAATGCTTGATAAATGCTCTGCTAATTTATTTTGAAATAGTTTACATAGTTTATTCATGTAATAAAAACACTTATTCATGAAAATGCTTGAATAGCACGACCTACTGATTAGTTAAATATTCCATAATGTTTTAATGACTTATTAAAATTAATGATAATTTTTGGAACAATAAAGATTTTTAAAGATAAAGAAGGCTGCATTTATTTAATCAAAATACAGTAAGCAGTGATATTGCTAAATATTATTGTAATTTATTTCTCTAATGGAAAAGCCAAATTTTCAGAAGCCATTAAAGGTATAGTTGTCCCTGACCACTGAAGCTAAAAATCCTTGTTTGTGTTCTACTGAAGAAACAAATTCACTTACATCTCGGATGCCCTGGGGGTAAGCAGATAAACATCAAATTTTAATTTTGGGGTGAACTAACACTTAAATCCAGTCTACAGTGTCATGTGATCCTTATAGAGATATGTAGAGGAGACAGTATAGACATCTATAATGTTACAAAAAACACTATATCAAATAAATGCTGTTAATTTTTACTTTGTTCTTTCCATTCATAAAAGAATCCTGAAAAATGTATCCCAGTCCACAAAAACATTAAGCGGCACAGCTATTCTCAACACTGATAATAATAAGAAATGCTTTGAGCAGCAAATCAGCACATCCGAATGATTTCTGAAGGATCATGTGACACTGAAGATTGGCGTAATGATGGTGGAAATTCATAAAATCCTAAAATAAATGATTATTTGTACTATTATTTGTTAGGTTGAGGGTGTAGTCACACCTGGTTGACCGTGGTGAGGTCTTCACAGATCATACTCATGGTGCTGATCCAGTTCCCATAGATACTCTCTTCTTTAGGGCTCGGCTTCTGTTGACTGTGAGATAAACATTAAGAGAGATATATTCTATACCTACACATATGATGTAGAAAAGTGGAATCTGGAGAGGTTTGCCGTACCTGATGTCTTTCAGAAGATCCTGCTGAGCTGTTAGCTGTCTCTGTGCTTCGTGTACTCGGCCCTCCATAGTCAGCCTGGCACACAGCTGGGCACAGTGGACGCCCAACACAGACATATTTAAACTGCCTGCCCACACCCAACTACACACAGGACAAGACACAGAGATGGAGAAAGGAAGGTTGAGATATATATACTGTCTTACTATGTCTACTGCAATTACATTTTTGCAGATATTTTAAATGTGAAACAGCTGATGATAAATCACTAAGTGTATTGTGTAGTATTTGTAGTTGTTTGCCTGCTGGTGGTGACACGTTTCTGTTGAGTGATGACTCTTGTCACTTTCTGCAGATCTCGAGTCTTGAAACTCAGCTGCAACTGAAAAGGGACCCGGTCCCGTTGCTGGAAACCTAAAAAAACACACATTTAAATAAAAAAAATCTACATTTCCTGTTCCATATGAAAATGCATTCATTATTATTTTTTGATTGCACTGTATATTGTATTTTGTGCTTACTTTCAACTTTTTCTGGTCTGACTGCAAACTGGAAGGTGATCTCAACACCATCTGTTACATTGCCAATCTCTCGTACTAACCTATGATTATCCTCCTCATAGGGGAAGTATCTGAGTCAAACAGAGAAGAGGATAGAAAAAAAGAGACAGAGGCTATGCAATGAGTGTATAGTGCATATTTGTGTTTGCATGTATTTGTGCATGTTTGTGTGAGTGAAGGTAGTAATGGATACTTACATGCCATCTGGTGCCAGCAGTGTTGCCATAACACTAGTTGCCAGGACACTGTCAGCTATAGCGCTCTGAATCTCTGTGGCAACTGTACCAATGTTTACAATATTTATCTGAAAGTGGATGAAAAATACATAATATGTTTTTAACATTTAAGATCTTGGCTTATATGTTATATCACAGTTTTCAAAGAGAAACACAGCCTTCCAAAACATGGGGGTTGGTAAGATTTTTGTGTTTTGAAAGAAGTTTTTTCTGCTCATCAAAGCTGCATTTCTTTGATCAAAAATATAGTAAGTATTATTACAATTTAAAATAACTGTGTTCTATTGTTATATTTTTAAAAAGTAATTTATTCCTATAATGCTAAGCTGGATATTCCGCATCATTACTCCAGTCTTCAGTGTCACATGATCCTTCAGAAATCATTATAATATGCTGATTTGCTCAATATATATTTCTCACTATTATCAGTTGTGCTGTTTAAAGTTATTGTGGAAACTGTGATACAAACAGAATTTATTTTAAATTAAAATCTTTTGTATGATTATAAATAAAAGTATCAATTAAAAAATGCTTATTATTCAAACTAGGTGCAAACTAATAAGCTAGTGGTGCACACTACAGAGATGGATGACAATAAAGCGATTAATGTCTTGCAAACGTATGCACCAGTTTCCTATTATCATTGTTTCAAAGCCAAAACTCCTTTTCACATTCAAATGCAGCAAAAGGGGAAATACTGAACACAAATAGTCCTTCCTTGTATGTGTGGGTGTCACTTGTGATAAGCATCGGTTTCTCTGAAATAGGCTTCATGCTACATGTCTTAAACCCATTAAAACAGATTAAGCTTCTAGGATGTGCTTGAAGTCTATGTTATAACATGAGTGGTGACAGACAGTTGCTGTTTGCAGAAAATGTCGAGTGAAGGGGTCATGCTGAGAATGTGAACATTTTTCACATAGTTTACAATGAGCTACAAGTGTGTGAGCCGTAACCACATTAGGGAAAGTCAACACCCTAGGAGAAATGGATTGTTGCAGCAATCCTCATGTACCTCTAGGTTTCTCTCTTTACCATCTTATCTGATAATTGCAACATGACCCAGACTGCTAAACAGAAAGGTGGAGAGCAGATGTGCAGCAGCAGTAACTCACTCTGCCTCCTGTGTGATCAGCCAACCTCCCGACCTCTGCCAAACGACAGTCCTCTCCTTCAAAGGTCATCACTGACACTATCACACTGTAAATAACCACAGCAACAGAATCTATGGCTTAATGACCACAACTAATACAAATAACACTGGA
This sequence comes from Carassius auratus, assembly GCF_003368295.1. Classification (NCBI taxonomy): domain Eukaryota; kingdom Metazoa; phylum Chordata; class Actinopteri; order Cypriniformes; family Cyprinidae; genus Carassius; species Carassius auratus. The sequence continues at coordinate 4,804,072 of NC_039249.1, read as the reverse complement.
CACATCATGATTTCTTAAGGAATACTGGCCTACATTCATTGTTGTTCGCTAAAACCAGTGTTGGACAAGCTACTATAAGAAAAGCAATCAATTATTAGCTTGTAATTTAGCATCTTCAACAGTGTAGGTTACTAAATACTTGCTAAAAATACTGCATTCATTCCTAAATTGAAAATCAGCCTCGACCAGTTTGACAATAGGAGGATAGAAATGGAAAGGCTCATTTAATTCTTTCACACACGCATACGCACACACACACACACACACACACACACACATATATATGATAAATATGATTTATTACTTAATAATGCATCACACCCCACATGGGGAGAAACTAGCATAATATTTAGAAAGAGATCTGTGTTTTGCAGCCGGCTTACCCTTTTTCAGCAGCATAATGGGCTAACTGATTGTAAAAGTAAGGTGAGGGGGCAGGGCAATATGAAGACTCTTGATCTAATTGGCCTAGGCCTATGTTGGCCTGCCCATCTGTGCAAATTATAACCTGAAAAAAATATAATATTAAAAATTACACAAATATATACACGAAATGTATAGCATCAATATGAATTAGTAGCTAAAGCAAATAATTGCATAAATTTGCAATATGATATCTGACAAGTGTCCTCTTCTAGACTATGGCTTAACACAGAGAGTATTGGTTTTATCATTGCAGCACATATTTATCATAACAAAACAGGTACATTTGTCAGAACACATACTTTTGACCCCGTGAACTGAGATGCCATGGCAACAGAGATGAGGGCAGCGGGTCCCAGTGCTGTGGCTCCATGCTCTCTGAGTCTGAGAAGAAGAAACCGTAAGTTATCACACACTGAGACGGAATACTGGCTTAAAGGTCCTATGACATGAAAATTTCACTTTCTGACGTTTTTTAAGTTTAATATGAGTTCCCCTAGCCTGTATATGGTCCCCAAGATTCTAGAAATTTGAATCTGTGTAAATCAAGATTTTTCTATCTTTCTCTGCCTTTGAGAAAATGGAAGCTCAATCGGGCTGATCTTGAATCTACTCGTTGTGACGTTGCAACGAGAACTGTTACCTCCCCTTTCTCTGCTTTGCCCGCCCAAATATTTACATATAATTCAGTCGCAATGTCAGCACAGGTGTTTCAGACAGACTTTTATGATATGGATTCGACGGCACTGGCACAAACAGTGAGTAACAGTGTTCATTAATGCCTGATCTGTGATCAGTGATTTCTGATGGGTAGCTAATCATTCAAGTTCACACAGACTTTCTTTCTAAATCGTTTAATACTGTTTATGCATCAGTGAATCAAGTCAGTGATTAAACGATCAACTTTACATTGTTTCTCTTAGTAGCATGAAACAAACCTGTTATTTAAATTGTGATTTAACTACAGAGAGCGATCAAAGAACGCTCGCTTTTTTCCGGAGCTGTTACACATCGCTTGTCCAAACTGCCGTTACAATGAGTGACGCTGTTATGCTGCACAACGGAGCTCTTACTGTATTCATGTGTTTGCTGTTAGCTGTGGTGAAAGCATTTTGTGAGGAAACTTGTTGCAATAATGACGAGATCACTGCATTCACGCGATAAACAGACTCTGTCTACTCAATGCTCATCACTGCAGCCTTTCATGTGATGGGAAAAGATCGAAAAAATAATTATATAATCAACAATTCCACGATTCGTTAATCTCGACAGCTGTAATAGTATATATATTTACTATTACAGCTGTCGAGATTAACGAATCGTGGATTTGTTGATTATATAATTATTTTTTCACATTTTGGGAATTTTCGCGCCAATTCGGGCCCGACTCCTCCACACACAATTGAGCCTACAGGCTGATAGAGGCAACCGTGGTGGACAGTCGAGGTGTCATTCTTTTTTTTACATCATGGTTGGCTCATACACGTACAAATGAAAACTCTTCTTAAAGATTTTTTTAAGTAAAAACCTCCACATAGCTCCTTTAACAATAAAATGTATTACTTTTCTTTCTCTCTTTATTCTATATCAGTGGTGCCATATATATATATATATATATATATATAGATGTAATAAGATTTAAATATTTACATATTATATAGATGGATGGATGCATGGATAGATAGATAGATAGATAGATAGATAGATAGATAGATAGATAGATAGATAGATAGATAGATAGATAGATAGATAGATAGATAGATAGATAGATAGATTTTTTCTTCCGTGTCTGTTGTGAGTTCAAAACACAACAGTTCAATGATATCTGGTTCGCAAACTAATCACTCGATGTAACCGGATCTTTTTGAACCAGTTCACCAAATCGAACTGAATCGTTTGAAACGGCTCTCATCTCCAATACGCATTAATCCACTAATGACTTAAGCTGTTAACTTTTTTAATGTGGCTGACACTCCCTCTGAGTTCAAACAAACCAATATCCCGGAGTAATTCATTGACTCAAACAGTACACTGACTGAACTGCTGTGAAGAGAGAACTGAAGATGAACACCGAGCCGAGCCAGATAACGAACAAACATTGACTCGTTCACGAGTGAAGAACCGTTTCTGTCAGACGCGTCCGATTCGTGAACCGAGGAGCTGATGATACTGCGCATGTGTGATTCAGAGTGAAGCAGACCGACACACAGAGCGTCTGAACTGAACTGATTCTTTTGGTGATTGATTCTGAACTGATTCTGATTCTTATGAGTGCGGGTAAACCGAAGGCTTGAATCAAGGGCAATCATCACCAATGACGCCATGACGTCGAACGCCAAAAGTACCGGTGAACCGTTTTCTTCAACCGGTTTATTGAATCGAAATGTCCAGAAGAATCGGTTCTCGGAAAAGAACCGAACTTCCCATCACTACTGGTGATCCGAAAACCGATGCAACTGGTTCTTGACTCGAGAACGAGTCAGTCTTTTGTTCGTTATCTGGCTCGGCTCGGTGTTCATCTTCAGTTCTCTCTTCACAGCAGTTCAGTCAGTGTACTGTTTGAGTAAATGAATTACTCCTGGATATTGGTTTGTTTGAACTTAGAGGGAGTGTCAGCCACATTAAAAAAGTTAACAGCTTAAGTCATTTGTGGATTAATGCGTATTGGTGACGAGAACCGTTTCTAACGATTCAGTTCAATTTGGTGAACTGGTTCAAGAAGATCCGGTTACATCAAGTGATTCGTTCATGAACCGGATATCACTTAACTGTTGTGTTTTGAACTCTCTCACAACAGACACGGAAGAGAAGACAATGCTGAATAAAGTATAATACAAAATGTATTGTCGATGCTTCAAAAAACTGACCCGCTGATGTCACATGGACTACTTTGATGATGTTTTTCTTACCTTTCTGGACATGGACAGTTTACCGTACACACAGCTTCAATGGAGGGACTGAGAGCTCTCGGACTAAAAATAAAATATCTTAAACTGTGTTTTGAAGATAAACGGAGGTCTCACAGGTTTGGAACGACATGAGGGTGAGTTATTAATGACATAATTTTCATTTTTGGGTGAACTAACCCTTTAAGTGTCTTGCTCAGGGACACATTGGTGTCGCACAGTGGATTCGAACCCAGGTCTCTCACACCAAAGGCATGTGTCTAATCCACTGGTTTTATGCTCTAGGATCACATAAGGTTTTCTACATGGTTGTACATGGTTTAAAATAATGATGTGAAGCACTATAGCTACTTACACCCTATGATATTTATATTTATGCTACCTTCAACTGGACATAAAAAGCCTCCCTAGACACATTTGTGGGTTTTGAGCTCATTGCTTTTTTTGAGTATAGTCTTGGCTTCTAACAGGATATAGTGGTTTCTTAAAGCTGTATCTTTAGACAACAATTCAGACAGTTTATCCACTGACAGAAGCACAAAACACAAAATCAGACAACCTAGCAGAAAAAAGCTCAGTGGTAAACCTACAAAATACTCCATACGCAAACACAGAAAAAAAGATGACGTGACCTTTGATAGATATACATACAATAAAAGCCTGAGAACTTGTCACTCACTCTTTGATTTTCTGGGTGAGAGGTTGGATAGTCTCTGTAATGCAGTGAGGGGTGCTGTAGTTCTCACCCTCCTTCTTCAGATAATCATAGTCCATCAGTGCCCAGTCTCTCAGAGTAAGAGGAACCTTCGTGCCATCACCATATACTGTCACCTAAAAACCACAAACACAACTATTCATGCTTTTCTGAACTGTAATCTATTAAAGGAACGGTACCATAAAGCACCATGAGAGCTATGCTGCTACTCTTTACGTCTGTATCTAGTTCCCTGAAATGGCTTTTCATTTGCTAAACTTAGTAGTTTCACATGCTCCTTTAATTCCTTCACAGTGAGTTCTGGTTTCCTCATACCAGACGCCACATGCTTTTCAAAACCGAAACAAGACTGGGAAATGCTCAGTCATCACGTTTTATAGTTCTGTTGAATTCTGGCTTCACAAGTATGTAGCTCTTTCTTATTTATGTGGTTCTGACATAGTATGAATTACAGGGAACATTCAGTCTGGTTCTGTGTCGCCAAAATCTACCAGCATAAACTCCACAGAGATGCTTATTCTGACAAAGAATAACCCACTTGGACAGGAAGAGACCATCTGACTGGCATGTATAATGACCAACCACAGTTTATAGTGTTGTTTAGCCACTAACCTATCCAAAATATATGGAATTATACCAGGTGTCTTCAAACTTTATTGAAGCTACCCTGCATGTAATATAAGAGCAGCTTTATATTTTCATGTTTAAAAACATTTACAACAAGTGAGAAAAAAAATCATGTTAAGACAACATGTTGGAAGTTAGAAATAAATCAGTTGAACATAAGGCAAAGTGAATTTTCTAATTATTTGTATTAGGTAATATTTTATATAATATTTTTATATATATATATTTGATAGGTAAAAATTGATAGCCTGAATGCACTGTAAGTCGCTTTGGATAAAAGCATCTGCTGAATGCATACATTTAATTTAATTTAAATTTAATTTATTAAGTTAATCTTTTTTTTCTACCTAACATTAGAAAAATATTGTGCAGAATAAACATGAGATAATTTTTTTTTAAATAAATTCTAATGGGAATGTATAGTGCTTTTCACAATAAACATATTTCCAGGAAAATTACATCTAACAATTCCATTATATATAATAATATATACATAATATATTTTAAATAATATATAAACATTTTCCTCTCTCTTTTTCCCCAGACCCCAGTTAAACAATGTCTTTATTACACCACAATAATTCCATACAGCAGCAGATTTTGCAAACAAGTATACAGAAAAAATAGAGGAAAATGTTTTATGTCTTTGTTATCAGAACTGGTTTGTGCACATAAAGTTCAAAAAAGCCTAAAATGTACTTGATACCATTACAGCATCTCCTATTGTTATCCTTTTCTGGCTCACATCTCTACCTCATTGTTAAACGTCACCAGTGCAACTCTTCGGTGAGGTGAGGTCTTCTGAAGAGAGCACAGCACCATCTGAAGAGCTTCTTGGACTCCCTGCATCCAACAAATGGGAGTATAACTTCACATTTATTGTGCATGTTCATGCAAGCAAAAATTTTTTTATATTAAGTCAAAAGTCACCTCTCACCTGCAGTCGAGAAATATATGTGGGTGATCGTGTGCTGTTACCGGGACAGATCTGAGAGAAAAATATATTTAATGAGAACAAGTGCAACAACAAAACAACAGCTCGGGATGTCTGTAATGAAAGTGATCGGCACCTCAGATGTGACGCTCATACTTCCGGAAATGTCCACGCACAGGACAATAAGCAAGTCGTCTAGATTCTCATAATCTGTGTCCTCATCATCGTCCAAGTAAAGTATATCCCGGCCTGGAGGATTGCGCAAAGCAAACCGGCCTCCCTTCAGTGTAGTCTGGGGGTAAACGTTCTCCTTCCCACAAAACTCACAGTTCCATATCTAGAAAAAGAAGGACAGGAATCACTTTGAACAAAAGTTGGTGTCATATAGTGTCACAGTGGTTTTGCACCTCCTGGTATAACTTACTATTGTTTTCTGGTGCATCTCTGAGCTGCTTGCTGAGGACATGATGGCATTGCATTTCCCACAACGCACTGGTTTCTGGCTGCTCTGTATAGCAGATGCTAAGGAGATAGTAAGTGAGCCGAACAGATGTAACATTTAGGAAGTTTATGTTTTCAAAAATTACTGTTTAACACACCTTTACCAATATCCACGAGGCTTCCCACTTTTAGCGACACAACATTTACATTAGCTTTAAGCCGAGTCTCTCCATTATTCTCCGGACCTGAGAAAGAAGTGGATGGAAAATAATACATGACGGTCGGAACACAGAGTTTGTTTTTTGATCAGAAGTGTCAATGTCTTCTCACCTCTCGGTGGTATTGGTGGTGGGAGTGCGCTGCAGAGAGTTTCTCTTCTCTGTATGGTACGAGGTGGTACAGGTGGTGGAGCCATCGATGGAGCTGTACAAAAAAATTAAAAATCAACCAAATGAAATAAATAAAGGATACATTATTTTTTATGAATCTTATACAAATACATTTTTTTCAAAAGTTGTATTTTTATAACGAAAAGTAACACTTTCATTCAGCGAGGATGCATTAAATTAAGATTTCTGTTCTAAATAAGTGCTGTTTTTACATTGATGATAAAAACAAATGATTATTAAGCACTAAACGAGCATTTAAGAATGATTTCTGAAGGATCATGCTACATTAAAGACTGGGGTAACTGCTGTTGAAAATTTTCAGGAAAAATTAAAAAATACACTAAAATAGAAAACTTAAAATTTCTTACATTTACTTTAAATTTCACAATATTACAATGTTTATTATATTCAACTATATAAATAACAAATAAATGCAACCTTGGGGAGATTAAGAGGCTTGCATTTTTAAAGATTTCGAGATTGGACAAAATAACGTAAACACCTAAGCATTTTTTCTTTATTGATGCATTTTTTACATTTGCCTTTAATACAGCTTCCAGCTTTCTTTGACTAAATACATCAAACTTTGTACTAGTGTCCATTAGAATGTCATCTTGTTTTACAGATGCTGGAGGAGGAAATCAGCTCTGCACGCTTCACATTAAAACTGTCCACAGCGGTTTGATAGCATTCAGATCAGTTGACTTGTCTGGAAAGGGCAGATGTTTTTATCTACCAGGTATTATGGTCATGACAACATCTTTATTTATTTTTTTGCATTTTAGCATTGATGTCTGTGATTTAAGTTTTAGCAGTTGCAGCTCTTTCATTAATGTTGGCTCTGTGAAGTTCTCTGTGGTCAGTTTTTGTAGATCCAGGATCTTCAAGGTCTAATGCTGCCTATGATAGTCGTTCTGTGTTGTTTTGGACATCCTTATCATTCTCTTTTAAGTTTTCGTCAGCTATTCTTTTTCACGGATGAAGTCTTGCTATTTTTTATGTATGCAGTCATAATCAAAAAGAAGTCTGTCAAGTCACACATTTCACAAACCACTGGTACTAACCACGGCTGAACACGACTTGTATCACATTAATATACAAACCAGACAGCAGAAATAATGAAAAGATAAATAAAAATAAATCAGAACTTTTTGAATGTGTCTGCAGCCTACATACATCTTTTCTGAATGATAATGGCCATTTGTGTCATTTTATCTAGACTCTGGGTATAAATCACACATCATGCGCACCTATGAAATTTCTCTGTCATCAACTTTCACACCCACAAAAAGGATGTGATCTTATTTTTTCCAACCAGCATTTTCTTTTCAAGTGTACTTGCATGTCTTTTGAAGCAAGATAGTTGTTCCACTCAACATTTAAAGTCAACCAAACAAAGCTTTAATAAAAACAAATGAGTCAATTCTGCCGTTCTTGATCAGAACTAGTAACAAAACAGTTGCCACAAAAAGAGCATTAAAGATATAACTATTTCTCACATGTACAGAGGAAATACAATCCACTTATTTGGAACAATGATCATAAAGCAACACTGAGGTAAAAAACAAACAAAGTGTCACTTAGTCACCTGGTGTCTGAACAAAGGTGACGCGGTTGTCGTAAGGATGATCGCAGACAGACTGAGCTCTGGACAGACAGGGAAGAGTGGAGGCAGAACCTACAAAACATGAGGGATAGATGGAGTTACACACTGAATATTTGTGCCAAATAATATAAAAATACCCTAATACACAACATGGGGAAAGTTGTCACAACCTGCCTATTATACAGTAGGCTATCTAATGTAAAAAGATTATGAAGTACAAAACTATTAACAAAACAGCTAAATATTAAAAAAACGTTCCAACCTAGCAATGCACTGACATTAAATCTGTCATAGCCAGGCAATTGTAAATGAACCGTTGTCTAAAAACGTTGTTGTTGAGTTTTCCCTTAATACATATTACTCTTCGTTCACTAATTATGTCTCTTTACATGTCTCGTCAGTATCATCTGTGCTGTATTATTAAATGTTATTAACCAACAATTCTCCGTTACAGCGTACAACTGACCTTGATTTGAGACTTTAGCTTCATCTTCTGTTAAGCTCTCGGACCTCCAGTTACACACAACATGACTGCAAGCGAACTCCATCTCTGTGGGTGATAAACAAAGAGAGAAAGTCTTGGTAAAAATAGTCAGACATTATACTTACCATCAAGTTCTGTTCTTTACAGTCACATTAAAACAGAAACCTGTAACGCCCAGGCTCTTTAAAAATAACTTCAGCTCGTATCTCTTCACATTTTCCTGGTTGAGTTGTGTACACTGAAAACGGCAGATAATGCTTTGTTTTTCGGTGCAGTTTTGCCTTTCATTTCCTGCTGAAATGGTTAACCTTTACTTTGATCTCTGTAGCTGGAAGCAGTTACACGTGTGGTAATCACTTGTGGCAGTTTGATTTCCTTCTAAAATGATCTTAATCCAGAAGATGATGTGATTAATCATTAAAACAATGCTAGGATATGTCTTTGCCGTCATCAATCACTGCAGTTTTATCTTTTCTTCTCTGTCCTTTCCTTTCCTTTTCTATTAAACCAAGAGCGAACACACTATAGTGTTATAATTTGTGTAAGATGTATAAATAATACAATGATGGTAGTATTCAATGAAACTACAAGCAAAATGAGTGAGGGGTTGACTTCACTGATACAAGATACTTGCTAATATACAGTATATTAGAAACATTATCTCTGATGAACTCTACAATGTTTGAGATGTACATACCTGGTGATGGTTGTTCAAAATAAAGCGTCTGTCATTCAGTTTGCATAGAAAGCCAGCAACATTATAGTCTTGCCCTTCACACACCTTCTGTGCATGTTTGACTGTGTGCGCGGAGACACAGGAAGTCAGGAAACTGTGGGTGCACGACTAGAAGAAAAAAAAAGTTAAAGAATAAGAGCGAGAGAGAAACGAAACAAGATGTCCAGCTTGATTGTGTGCCTCAGTGTAGATATAAATACACTCGTTTTTGTTCTTCCTTTTATGTTTTCATCTAACACGGACTTTGATTCATATGCCAGGCTTACATTTACACAGAAATATAATTCAGTCATTTAATCATTAACAGCAGGGCAAGGCTTTCACACTGGGTGTAATATAAATACTCATACTTACGTCATGCTGATAAATATTCCCCTAGGCTCAAAACGGGATTGTCAAGTTTCTTCTGTAGACATGGATAAACATGCTGGTTGGAGTATAGTGAGAAATGAATCTTTAACGTGCAGCAGGACACACATAAAATATATGCATTCTCATTATGTTCATTTTTGACATTATTTACTAAAATATATATTTTTTTTAGAAATGAGAAAGGGTGTTTGTCCATACAGTGGAAGTCAATGGTAACAAAAACTAACATAAGAGAGTAAGTCATACAGAATGACATGAAGGCAAGTTATGATGACAGATTTTTAATTTCTGAGGGAACCATCCCTTTAACATTGGATTATTCAAAATGATGTCAATACAGATTAAAATGTTTTATTTAGTTAGTTTTTTACAACTAATTTGCTTTTTGAAAATTATGTTAAAGGATGTTTACTAGTGTTCAACCTTGTGCGGCCTTTGGTCATTTCTGACCAGAGACTTTTACATTTTGAATATTAAAAAAATCAAAGCTTCACCAGAATGGTACGGGACTTGGTGACTTTTATGGCACTTGGTATGTGAACACAAAAAAATTGAGGGCATGATTCGAAAAAGCTAAGTGATCGTTAAAAAAACTAAAGAGTCACACTCATGGTCTTGGGTCACAAATGGCCAACCATAGAAAAAGAAATGGGAAATGGGAAAAAAACAATAGACAATACAAAAAATGTTTATGCATACAATCTTTAAATCCCCCACAATGCAGAAAAAAAGCACAGCAATGAAGTGGTGAAACCTCGAAAACATCTAGAGTGCAAAATCAAAACACCAACTCACATCACATCAACACACAGGACACACACTTGTACGCACATACACACACCTATGAACTGGTGTGACTGTAACACTGCAACTATGTAAAATAAAAGAAATAATTCAACTACAATGCAGTAAAAAGTGGAGAGCAAGAAAGGGGTTACACTGTTAAACTTCAAGAGTGTAAAACGGATTGTAATAATAAAAACTTCCTAATCATCCGGAAGAAGGAGGCGGGAACCGGCGCACAATCAAACATCATTTTAATATTCAAAATAAACACAAAACAGCCAGCCCCTCGAGGACGACTGGTGCGCGCAAATAAACTAAAACATAAAATATGGCCCAGGCCTGGTCCTGGTCCAGTTTTATATCCTTCCATCTCCTCTGTGGGACTCAAGACCGGCGGTGGGGCGCAGGTGTCGCGGATTTCCCCATCACTCTACCGGCCTTGCTCGTTCCCACATCTCTCGGCCCCGCCCCACTCGTCACATACCCCCATCGCCCCTCGCAGGCCGGGAGCCGGGAGGTACTCCCGAGACTGACTGTGAAGACCATGAGTGTGACTCTCAAATGAGGAGTACACAAGGGTTAAATTGACTTTTAATAATGCAAATTTTCCCATTCAAACCGTATTTATATTAACAAATGTAAATTACATGTAAGAAATGCATAAACCTTTACAACAGTAAACGAAAACAATTCCGCTCTCTCATTTTGACACTGGTTGGTTGATTAATTATTTAGTATTTCCAGAATTGAAGCTTAAAACAAGTATATATTTATATATATTTACATTTTATTTCAAAAGAGTTATTTAATTTTGAGTTTTATTCTCCCATTAATCCATCTTTATTTTTGTATTGATGTATGCTGTAATGCAAATAATTTATTCTCGTTTGCTATTTATTTTGAGTGAATGAGTGAATGAATGATGCATTTGTATAGCACTTTATTGTGTATTGATGTACACACAAAGTGCTTTACAATCATATGAGGGGGGTCTCTCCGCAACCATCACCAGTGTTGTAACGGGGCTGACGAGTCGTGAGACGTGCGGATCCATGTGCAAGCTTTTATTAAACAGAGACATTGTCGTAACAGGCATGGGTCAAACAGGAGCACACGGGTATGATATGGGCGAGACACAAGAATAATCCAAGGGCAAGCGTGGGTCTCCGATCAGCGAACAATATCCAGAGGGCTAAGCAAGAGGGGTAATCCAAAATCCAAAGCAAAGGGTCAAAACATGAGTAACGGCAAAGCAAGAAAAAGACTAAACTATGAAATCTATAAACTGAAACAAGACTACGAAAACTAATGAAAACTAGACACAGAGACAAGACTATAAAACAAGAAACTTAGACGAGACTAAGAAAACAAACACTGAATGGCTTGGATTTGCAGCTATCGCTAGGAGAGGGATAAGTGCAGAACAATACTCGGCAGTGTGTGAAAGGAAGTCCAGTGCTTATGAAATGTGTGTCTGATTGTGCTGTGTGTGAGTGTGTGTGTGTGTGTGATTGGTCTCAGGTGACCGTGATTGGTGCAATGGAGCATGGGAAATGTAGTCCAGGATGTATTGTGCAGTGTGAGAGTCTGTGTTGTGGATGATGACCTCTGGTGGTGAATTAACGGATGTTCAGTGAAGCATTCAGTGTGTAAAGCATTCACTTAACAGATGAAACATGGCAGCCACAGAACAACAGTGAGGCCTAGTCCGATTACAGAAAGTTGAATTAAATACCTTGGGTTGAAGTTAGTGCATGCAACAACAAGAGAGAATGTCTGGTTCTCAGAGGCAGTGCTGTTCATGTTTCTTTTCAAGTTAAAGACAGAAAAGACATAAAGAATAACAAATAAAAGAAATATCAAAAAAGAAAATACATTCCCATGTAAATAAGTAAATAGTCAACACATATTAATCCCCTGTTAAACCTGTTAAACGGACCTGATTATGGAGAGATAAGCGTCAGAGTTGTTCCAGTGGCATCCCTGAAACTTGATTTCCTGCTGTTGGTTTAATATTTTTGCATTTATATGTCTACATTTGATTAATGAATGGAAAATATGCAAATATAAACTGCAAGGCAGCATTTTAACTTTTTTTTTGTTTGTGAGTTTTTGAATGAGAATAAACTCTCCATGTTAACATATTATTCTTTAAACGAATAGTCTATAAAGGTCATCAGGACCTTGTCACAGCCCCTAAAGGTCACCAAGTATATTTGGTCTATGTTTGTGTCTAGACTTCTATTATTTTTACATCTCAACAAATCATTTATTAATCTTTTCTTCATGTTTTTGCAGCACCCAATCTAAAGTGGAAACAATTCATAATTTGTAAATGTTTCATCCTGTTTGTTAATCATTATAATCAGCAGTCACCTCAATGGCAAAATGTGTCCCATGACTTGAATTCACCCTATTACAAATCATTTATAAATCATGTGTTCATGTTTTCCCAATCTAAAGTTGACACCATTCATTATTTGTAAATATTTATAAAAATATACTAAATAAACAAAATATGTTTGTATTGCCACAACATCGCTATGAGCTTACTACTGTCAGTATACAGGATATTCATTGAAACATTCATCACCAAGAGAAAACCAATCAGTTTTTCTAGAAAATGCTTGTTTATTTATCAAAATAATATTGAACTGTGCTCCCTTATAGTAATCAAACCCCTGCACACTTTTGACTTCTTAACCAACCCTTAAACTGACCCATACCATCAAACCTGTCCCTAACCCTACCTGTATCACACATTAATAGCAGCAAAAGTGGTTGTTCATTAACAAAAGCTTTTAAGCATTGTATAACGTCTGGTCATATCATTTGTGACCCTGAACCACAAAACCAGCCTTAAGTGTCAATTTTTCAAAATGGAGATTTATTCTTAATAAGTAAATTTACTTATTAGTCTTAATAAAGTAAATTTACTTTCCATTGATGTATGGTTTTAAGTTTTGGACAAACTTTTGCTGAGATACAACTATTAGAATAATTGGACTGGAATCTGAGGGTGCAAATAAAATCTAAATACTGACAAAATCACCTTTAAAGTTGTCGAAATGAATTCTTAGCAATGCATATTACTAAACAAAAATTAAGTTTGAATATACAGTAGGAAATGTACAAAATATCTTTATGGAGCATGATCTTTACTTAATATTATGATTTTTAGCATAAGAGAAAAATATCATTTTGACGCATAGAATGTTTTTTTTTTGTTTTTGTTTTTTGGCTATTGCTACAAATATACCCCAGCAACTTAAGGTTTTGTGGTCCAGGGTCACATTTGTCGATTTTTAAGAAGTGCATGTTGATATGATATGAAAGCTTAATAACTTTTGTATGCATTTTAATAAGTTTATAAGGAAAAATATCTAATTTCTAGCTGTTTGAATGTATAAATGTTTTGTTAAGCATTAGAAATTTGTTAATGATTTATTAAGATTAGTTATTATAAGTGTTTCTGATCGATGCTTAACAAACACATTCCACAAGACCACAGTTTCGACCTCTCCTGCTTTATTAACAAGAACCTTTTTTGATGCATGAAAATTTACCAAGCTTGGATAGATAGAGAAAAGGCTGTATTAAACTAATTCCTTGAATTAACCACATATTGCTGCCCAGCATCACACAGAAAGAAGCATAAGTGATGTATTTCTTCATACTGAAAACGAACATATCCATGCCATATGCAGTAGATATGCAAACTAGAATGACAGTGATGATTACAAATGCTCTCTTTTTCTGTTGGTACATCCCTTCCTTCTGTGTTTCACCGGGACTTGGTCTCAGCAGGATCTTGAGCACTCCTAGACTACAAGCTGTGATCAGCAACAGGCTGATTGCTAGAGAGACAAGGTAGGCTGCAATGGGGGCATCTGGAAAGGTGAAAATAACAAAGCCTCCATAAGACAAAGTCAGTAGCCAGACCAGAGCAGCACCAATATACCTGTGCTTCACAAAGACTGGGTTACGGTAGATCACTGGATGGGCCACGGCTATGTAGCGCTCAACACAAATCAAGCAATTCGAAAAGGGACGGCCAACCATGTAGCTTCCATAAAAGAATATTGCAAGGAGCATTGTGTGTTTAAAGTTAAGAGTGAAAGCAACCAGTGTACACAGAAAAAGGAAGATAGAGTTAATTTCTAATAGAGACAGGTTCACTGTAAAGATATCTGAGGTTGCCAGATTCCCTCCTTTTCGAATGTCACTTGTGCCCAGCCAGACGACCCAGGTGTGGGTGGGCAGGAGGACCAGGATCTGAAGTGCTGTAACACTGAGTCCAATAGAGTTCCCCGGGTAAGAGTCTGTGCATGTGAAAAAAAGAGGGGATGTTTGGTTCGCTGAGTAAGTGGTGGTCATCTTGCTCTTCAGTCGAAACAGCTAACAGTATCTGAAGGACACGAAGAGCAACTGAAAATTAAATGAAATGGTGCAATGAAGATTCTTTTAAAATGTATAAACAGAAAAGTGTACAGGCTTGAAAAAGTGAACTGTTAGCAATGGTTACAGAAATGCAGCTATTGTATTGCATACTGACCTAGTTCTGGACAGGTAACTATTTGAGTGGTTCCACAGCTTTCATGCAGTTTAGTTCATCTCACCTTACTTATACCAGCTGTGTGTCTGAGGATGAATTATACAGGAAATATGCAAATAAACTAAATCTCTATAAAAGATGAAAAAATATTTTAACATCTGAAGGTAAATTTCACAATAAATAACTTGCTTTTGTAATTATAGTTATTTCCCAATAAACAGTAGTTTATGTCTTGCTCTATGCCCTTCATATTGGCTTGCTTAATTAGGGTATTGGACATCATAGGATTAGAACAAAACGAACTGAATAGAGCTGAATAAATGATACTCTTGTTAGAGCTGTTTTACAGGAGAAATGGTTTTTGCCTTATCTATGAAATAAACAGAAATATTTACTGTAGTTTTATATTCATTCATCTTGGTCTTTTCTAGGTGTTTTATTATTATTGAGTTAAAAATAATACACACATATTCTGATATTATTTGCATATCAAATTAGTTACAGACAACATGCAAATATATATAAGGAGATGCCATTATGCAAATGTCACAAAGTTTAGGATTTAGGAGACCTGTATCAGACATTTATAAATGATTATAGCTACTAATTATTTTGCCTGTAGTTAAGTGTTTCGTCACTGCTAAACAGCTTTGAGATCCATTGCACAAATAACAAAATAGCTGATTTATTTATTTATTTGCTATGAATATTATTCAGAAATTATCTAAAACCTATAAATAAAAATGAAACTGTATAAATGCAGATGCTGCTGTAAAAGTAGTTTTATGCATCATATTTAGGCACGTTTAGATTTATTATTAATATTTTTATTATTTACCATTAGAATATATTTTCATTGCCTGTTTTTACATAAAAATGGAAAAGTGATATACTGTACATTTTCCTATCACATAAGTTTGCCTTTGCTGCACTTGCCTCTGACCAGCATATAAAATAGTACTTGTAAAATAGACGTCAGATATTTAGTCTTATTTTGTCCTTTAAATACAGAAGATGCTTTGTGTATTTTAAAGTCACCATTAAATGCTTTATTTTCACAGGTTGGTGTAAAGAGGTTGTCATTATAGTTTGCATTGCATTCAAATGAACTGAAACAGATGGAACTGTTGGACTGTGCCTTCTGTATAAACACATATGATACACTATTTCCAAGTCCACATGTTGACAAAGGTGACTGTAACAGAGACAGTGGTGTGCCAACTGCTACAAGGTGTTCAAGCAGTGGCGGCACCCCTGCTCTGGATGTACCGGCCGATGGAGGCGTGAAAAAAATGAAGTGACGTGCTGATGAAGACAAAAAGTTGGTGTTTATTCCAAAATGTGAAAAACAAAGATTTTCCAAAATGATTCAAATTATATTTACAGTGTAACTCAAAAAGTAGAAAAACATAAAATAAAAACAATACAAAAAATAGAAAAAAAAAATTGTACAAAGTTTAAATGTACAAACAAAACTTTTGGCTATGTCAATAATTTGACCCAAAAATCAAGCAAGCAACTTTTCCCCGACTCACTCTACGAGCCCCCTTTACCAGACTGAGAGAAACACTTAAAAAGTATAAGCCCCTCCCACTAGGACTAAACCATTAAATAATTGATGGTAACCAATAAGTTCAAGAAAGACAAAACAATTAAATAGCAACTTAATTGTAACAAAGGCATAACTATTAGAACTAAAAACATGCAGAAATATACAACCATTTCAAACAACATAAACTAAATTCATTATTATGGTTTACCAAAGCATCAAACAAACACCAATCTCCCCCTCCGGCATGAGACCAATTAAGTGTGCCTTCTATTGGCGGGAAACAGGCATTTAAAAATGGTGGCAATGTGGTGCCTGGGTTTCTTCTGTTTTTTATGAGAAAATGTTCCAGTACGTAAGTATGACTGTTTACTTTATGTAAATGGATAATTGAAAACAATAAACATTTAACATGCCAACCGGTTGTGTTTGTATTCTTAACAATACACAAATTAACAAAAAAAAATTGACTCACCAAGTGTTAACCTAAACAAAAATGGTGAGAACAGGATCAACACTTAAACAATACACAATCAATTACATACACACACATACCTGGTGTTAACTGGTGTTACATTGCGCAAAACAAATATGTGTTGTTGTATGAAAAGTCTATGCATGCCTAGTGTGTTGTGTTCTAAGTCCAGTGCCAGTCTCTAGTCACAGTGCCCCACTGTGACATTTACCCCTCCCTCTCCAGACACCGACTGTGGTGTCCTCGAGAGAAAGTCTGCGGTGTAATTCTGTGACCCTGATCTATACAGCACCTCAAAGTCAAACGGCTGCATGGCCAGAAACCACCTAGTAATGCGAGCATTAGTGTCCCTCATGCGGCCTAACCAGGCCAATGCTCTGTGATCAGTCTCCAACCGAAATTTTCGTCCAAGCAAATAATACCTTAAAGAGTCCAGGGCCCACTTAACAGCAAGGCACTCCTTTTCAACAGTGGAATAGTTTACCTCTCTGGGCAGGAGTTTCCTACTGATGTATACAATCGGCTTGAGTTGACCTTCTTCCTCTTGAAGGAGTACAGCACCAACGCCATGTTGTGAGGCATCAGTCTGTACTGTGAATGGCTTCCCAAAGTCAGGACTCTGAAGAACTGGTTCCTGACATAGTGCATTCTTTAAGTCTTCAAAGGCTTTTTCACAGTCCTCCGTCCATACTACATTGTTGGGTTGGCTCTTCTTTGTCAAGTTTGTTAGGTTTATTGCCCTGGCTGAGAAATTTGGAATAAATTTCCTATACCAGCCAACAAGTCCCAGAAACGCTCTAACCTGCTTCTTTGTCACAGGCCGTCCTGCTCCTTTAACGGCCTCCACCTTCCCCACCTGAGGTCGGATCACACCGTGTCCTAGTACAAATCCCAGGTATTGGGTTTCTGGCTTGGCGAGGGCACATTTATCAGGGCGGATGGTTAGTCCTGCAGCCTTGATACGATTCAACACCTCTTTAAGGTGCTCCAGATGTTCTTCCCAGGTTTGGCTGAATATTATGATGTCATCAAGGTAAGCTGCAGCATAGTCCTCTGTACCATGGAGGATTTTATCCATCATCCTTTGAAATGTGGCCGCGGCCCCATGTAGACCAAAAGGAAGGACTCGGAACTGGTAGTGGCCAAAGGGGGTTCTGAATGCAGTAAGCTCCTTACACGCTGGTTCCAGCGGCACCTGCCAGTATCCCTTGCAGAGATCCAGCGTACTTAGGTATTTCGCCCTTCCCAGCCTCTCCACCAGCTCATCTACCCGTGGCATTGGATAAGGATCAAATTTACTAATACTGTTCAGCTTCCTGAAGTCCAAGCAAAACCGCAAGGTACCATCTTTTTTCGGCACCAGCACTATAGGACTGCTCCATTCACTTGACGATGGTTCAATAACTCCCAGTTGTTTCATGATCTGTAATTCCTCTTTCATAACAGATAGAAGTTTCTCTGGCACACGATACACAGACTGACGGACAGGTTTAGTGTCCTTGAGGATGATCGAATGATTTACCAAGTCTGTTCTGCCAGGCGTATCCATGAACAGCTGATCAGGTATACATTCCCATAGCTGATGTCTCTGCACTTCAGTCAGGTGCTGTAAATTCAATTTGCTGTCACTGCGACAGGACGGTAAATACTGTTCTTCTATTTCCTCTTCACCCTCTATGGCTCTCACCAGCATAGCAATGTCCTTGCTCTCTTCTGTCTGGCCTGGAATTCGATGCGAATGCCATTTCTTCAGCATGTTCACATGAAATATTTGAAGAGGCTGGTTTCTTGAGGGAATTTCGATTTGATAGGTCACCGGACCTACCTTCTTCTTTATCTGGTACGGGCCTTGCCACTTTGCTAACAGCTTATTGTCAGATGTTGGAAGTAACAATAGGACATCCTCACCTGGTTCGAAGCTTCGTGATCTAGCCATCTTGTCGTACCAGTGTTTCTGCTGTACTTGGGACTTTACCAGGTTTTCTCTTGCCAAGGCAGTATTCTGTTGAAGTTTCTCCCTCATTTTCATCACATATGTGAGGATGTTCATTCTCTTTGGGTTGTCTGTTGCCTCCCAGCTCTCTTTCAGTACATCTAGAGGACCTCTTACTTGGTGGGCATATAGCAGTTCAAACGGCGAGAATCCTGTAGAAGCCTGAGGTACTTCACGGTAGGCGAAAAGGAGGTACGGCAGCCATTTATCCCAGTCTTTGCCAGAGTCTGAAACAAACTTCTTTAACATATTCTTTAGAGTCTGATTGAACCTTTCAACAAGACCATCAGTCTGAGGGTGATATGGGGTTGTTCGTACTCTCTTAATGCCCAATAGCTGATAAACTTGATGCAGTGTGTGACTCATAAAGTTAGTGCCCTGGTCTGTCAGAACCTCTTTTGGTATTCCTACTTGCGAAAAGAATTTCAACAAGGCTGAAGCTATTTGCTTAGCAGTAACATCTCTTAAGGGATATGCTTCAGGGTACCTTGTGGCATAATCTGAGATTACTAGAATAAACCTGTTCCCTGTCTGGCTTCTCTCAACTGGTCCAACAACATCTACTCCTATTCTCTCAAAAGGTACATCAATCACAGGCAAAGGGATTAGTGGTGCAATGGCAGGAGTCCGACCAGCAGTGAGTTGGCAATCAGGGCATGTCTGGCAGTATTCTTTAATGTCTGTGTACATTCTGGGCCAATAAAATCTTTTAGAGATTCTCAAACATGTCTTTGCAAACCCTAAATGACCTGACCATGGAATGGAATGACCTAACTGCAACACCTCACTTCTTTGTGCTTTAGGTACAACTAGCCGAAGATCCCCCTCCTTAGTTTGCTTATACAGAAGTTCATGTTTTAATACAAAAGGATCATCAAGTGAAACATCAGCATCATCCTTCTGCTTAACCTGTTCAAAACATGTGGCAAGGGTTGGGTCTCCCCTCTGCAGCTGGGCTAGATCATTGGGAATCACAATGTCTGACTCACATAATTCAGGTTCAGCAACATCCTCGTTAGCCTGCTCTGAGGTGTCAATCAACCCTGATACCCAATCTCTACGTTGTTGTAACCTGTTGTCTTTTGTTGGTCCTGACTCCCTCTCAATATCCGCAGAACTAAAAGGCAAAGTTTGTAATGGATTATCTGGGTCTGGGTTGAGTGTTGTCTGTACTACTTGCTTTGACTGAGCCCTTGTCACTACCCCACACCATTCTGTGTCTTGCAGTAATTCAGCCAACACTGGCATATCTGTGCCAAGGAGTATGGGATAGGGAAGAGTCTCAGCTATTCCAACCTTCATCAAATAAGACTGATTTAAGACCTCTATATACACTTCTGCTGTAGGCAATGGAGTGTTGTCACCATGTACACAACAAACAGTAACCGTCTCTACATCATTCCAGTCTTGTCTGGGCACAAATCTGCGCTGTACTAATGTATATGTACAACCAGTATCTACCAAGGCTAAAACTGGTCTACCATTTAACAAGACAGATCTAACTGGCTGTGAGTTGCATTTCCCGGGGTATGACTGAACTGGATGAGGGACATAACAAAGGCTTGCTGTTTTGGGTTTCTTCAGGGGGCAAAGAGGTCTAGTATGTCCTGGCTGACCACAATGATAACATACAACATCATCTTTAACTACCCTCTGTGAAGCTACAAGCGGAGTAGTGGTTTTACTTTGTGGGAGTCTTAGGATCCTGTCTTGAGAGTTTGAACCCCCCCCAAATCCCTCAGACTTACCCCTGATCGAAGGGAGGATTCCAGCATAGCGGAAGTTTCCTGTTCCTTTTCGGGCTGTGATATATGCCTCCGCCAGTCTGGCCGCCTCAGCAGCAGTGGTTGGATCATGCTCCTTGACCCAAGTCCGCACGTCTGGGTACAAGACTCTTAGGAACTGTTCCAGAACAAGTGCCTCCATAATATCCTCTTTATTGCTGCTGGAGTAGTGCACCCACTTGCAAAACAGGTCTTTCAGTCTGATATAAAGCTCATGTGGTGACTCATCCCCAGGGGTGTTTAGGTTACGGAACCTCAGCCTATAAGTTTCTGCATTGATTTCATACTTTTTCAATATTGCGGTCTTAACTACATCATAGTCTTGTGTACTTGAAGGGTCCATTGCAACAAACGCCGATCTGGCCTTACCAGTTAGCAACGGTATGAGGTGAATGGCCCAGTCTTCTTTAGGCCACTGGTATACCTCTGCCAGTCTCTCTAATGTCAGCAAATAGTGCTCAATATCATCAGAGTCCTCCAGTCTCGCAAGCCGTGGCTCCCGGTCTAACACCCTTGGCGCTGGTTTGTCGCACCTTGCTCCATCAATCAATCAATCACCTTTATTTATATAGTGCTTTAAACAAAATACATTGCGCCAAAGCACTGAACAACATTCATTTGGAAAACAGTGTCTCAATAATGCAAAATGATAGTTAAAGGCAGTTCATCATTGAATTTAGTTATGTCATCTCTGTTCAGTTGAAATAGTGTCTGTTTTAATTTGCAATCAAGTCAATGATATCGCTGTAGATGAAGTGACCCCAACTAAGCAAGCCAGAGGCGACAGCGGCAAGGAACCGAAACTCCATCGGTGACAGAATGGAGAAAAAAACCTTGGGAGAAACCAGGCTCAGTTGGGGGACCAGTTCTCCTCTGACCAGACGAAACCAGTAGTTCAATTCCAGGCTGCAGCAAAGTCAGATTGTGCAGAAGAATCATCTGTTTCCTGTGGTCTTGTCCTGGTGGTCCTCTGAGACAAGGTCTTTACAGGGGATCTGTATCTGGGGCTCTAGTTGTCCTGGTCTCCGCTGTCTTTCAGGGCAGTAGAGGTCCTTTCTAGGTGCTGATCCACCATCTGGTCTGGATACGTACTGGATCCGGGTGACTGCAGTGACCCTTTGATCTGGACACAGACTGGATCTGGTGGCCACGGTGACCTCGGAACAAGAGAGAAACAGACAAATATTAGCGTAGATGCCATTCTTCTAATGATGTAGAAAGTACGGTGTTATGTGAAGTGTTCCGGTTCCAGTTTACCTAATTAATGCAGCCTAAAAATCCTTTAACGGATTTGGATATTAAAAGCATATTAGTATGTTATGTGTATGCCAGGTTAAAGAGATGGGTCTTTAATCTAGATTTAAACTGCAAGAGTGTGTCTGCCTCCCGAACAATGTTAGGTAGGTTATTCCAGAGTTTAGGCGCCAAATAGGAAAAGGATCTGCCGCCCGCAGTTGATTTTGATATTCTAGGTATTATCAAATTGCCTGAGTTTTGAGAACGTAGCGGACGTAGAGGAGTATAATGTAAAAGGAGCTCATTCAAATACTGAGGTGCTAAACCATTCAGTGCTTTATAAGTAATAAGCAATATTTTAAAATCTATACGATGTTTGATAGGGAGCCAGTGCAGTGTGGACAGGACCGGGCTAATATGGTCATACTTCCTGGTTCTAGTAAGAACTCTTGCTGCTGCATTTTGGACTAGCTGTAGTTTGTTTACCAAGCGTGCAGAACAACCACCCAATAAAGCATTACAATAGTCTAACCTTGAAGTCATAAATGCATGGATTAACATTTCTGCATTTGACATTGAGAGCATAGGCCGTAATTTAGATATATTTTTGAGATGGAAAAATGCAGTTTTACAAATGCTAGAAACGTGGCTTTCTAAGGAAAGATTGCGATCAAGTAGCACACCTAGGTTCCTAACTGATGACGAAGAATTGACAGAGCAACCATCAAGTCTTAGACAGTGTTCTAGGTTATTACAAGTAGAGTTTTTAGGCCCTATGATTAACACCTCTGTTTTTTCTGAATTTAGCAGTAAGAAATTACTCGTCATCCAATTTTTTATATCGACTATG
This sequence comes from Carassius auratus, assembly GCF_003368295.1. Lineage (NCBI taxonomy): Eukaryota > Metazoa > Chordata > Actinopteri > Cypriniformes > Cyprinidae > Carassius > Carassius auratus. The sequence continues at coordinate 4,781,211 of NC_039249.1, read as the reverse complement.
CATTCCATTAGTTTTTCAAATTGGTGTGTTTCACCGGGCTGCGAGGAAATATAGAGCTGCGTATCATCAGCATAACAGTGAAAGCTAACACCATGTTTCCTGATGATATCTCCCAAGGGTAACATATAAAGCGTGAAGAGTAGCGGCCCTAGAACTGAGCCTTGAGGTACTCCATACTGCACTTGTGATCGATATGATACATCTTCATTCACTGCTACGAACTGATGGCGGTCATATAAGTACGATTTAAACCATGCTAATGCACTTCCACTGATGCCAACAAAGTGTTCAAGTCTATGCAAAAGAATGTTGTGGTCAATTGTGTCAAACGCAGCACTAAGATCCAATAAAACTAATAGAGAGATACACCCACGATCAGATGATAAGAGCAGATCATTTGTAACTCTAAGGAGAGCAGTCTCAGTACTATGATACGGTCTAAATCCTGACTGGAAATCCTCACATATACCATTTTTCTCTAAGAAGGAATATAATTGTGAGGATACCACCTTTTCTAGTATCTTGGACAGAAAAGGGAGATTCGAGATTGGTCTATAATTAACTAGTTCTCTGGGGTCAAGTTGTGGCTTTTTTATGAGAGGCTTAATAACAGCCAGTTTGAAGGTTTTGGGGACATATCCTAATGACAATGAGGAATTAATAATAGTCAGAAGAGGACCTATGACTTCTGGAAGCACCTCTTTTAAGAGCTTAGATGGTATAGGGTCTAACATACATGTTGTAAGTTTAGATGATTTAACAAGTTTATACAATTCTTCCTCTCCTATAGTAGAGAATGAGTGGAACTGTTCCTCAGGGGGTCTATAGTGCACTGTCTGATGCGAAACTGTAGCTGACGGCTGAATGGTTGCAATTTTATCTCTAATAGTATCGATTTTAGAAGTAAAGTAGTTCATAAAGTCATTACTGCTGTGGTGTTGGGAAATGTCAACACTTGTTGAGGCTTTATTTTTCGTTAATTTAGCCACTGTATTGAATAAATACCTGGGGTTATGTTTGTTTTCTTCTAAAAGAGAAGAAAAGTAATCAGATCTAGCAGTTTTTAATGCTTTTCTGTAGGATATGCTACTTTCCCGCCAAGCAATACGAAATACCTCTAGTTTTGTTTTCCTCCAGCTGCGCTCCATTTTTCGGGCTGCTCTCTTTAGGGTGCGAGTATGCTCATTATACCATGGTGTCAAACTGTTTTCCTTAACCTTTCTTAAGCGTAAAGGAGCAACTGTATTTAAAGTGCTAGAAAAGAGAGAGTCCATAGTTTCTGTTACATCATCAAGTTGTTCTGAGGTTTTGGATATGCTAAGGAATTCGGATACATCAGGAAGATAACTTAAAAAGCAGTCTTTTGTGGTAGAAGTGATGGTTCTTCGATACTTGTAACAAGAAGTAGAATTTACAATTTTGGCTATATGAAGTTTACACAGAACTAAATAATGATCTGAGATATCATCACTTGGCTGAATAATTTCAACACTATCAACATCAATTCCATGTGACAGTATTAAATCTAGAGTATGATTTCGACAATGAGTAGGTCCTGAAACGTGTTGTCTAACACCAATAGAGTTCAGAATGTCTATAAATGCTGATCCCAATGCATCTTTTTCATTATCGACATGGATATTAAAATCACCAACTATTAAGACTTTATCTGCAGCCAGAACTAACTCGGATGTAAAATCACCAAACTCTTTAATAAAGTCTGTATGGTGGCCTGGTGGCCTGTATACAGTAGCCAGTACAAACATAACAGGGGATTTATCATTAACATTGGGTTCTCTGGATAATGTTATATGAAGCACCATTACTTCAAACGAGTTATACTTGAAGCCTGCCCTCTGAGAAATCCTGAAAACGTTATTATAAATTGAAGCAACTCCTCCCCCTTTGCCTTTTAGACGCGGCTCGTGTTTATAACAATAATCTTGGGGGGTGGACTCATTTAAAATAATGTAATCATCAGGTTTTTGCCAGGTTTCTGTCAAGCAGAGCACATCTATATTATGATCAGTTATCATATTATTTACAAAAAGTGTTTTCGTAGAAATGGATCTGATATTCAATAAGCCAATCTTTATCATTTGTTTATCCATATTGCATTTGTTTTTTATTTGTTGAACCTCAATTAAATTGTTAACCTTAACTTGGTTTGGACGTTTTTTGTATTTTCTAGTTCGGGGAACAGACACAGTCTCTATAGTGTGATATCTAGGTGAAAGAGTCTCTATGTGCTGAGAATTAGCTGACCTCTGTGATGGGAGGCAGCTAGCAGACGGTCGGTTTAGCCAGTCTGTCTGCTTCCTGACCTGGGCCCCAGTTAGTCAAGTATAAACACTAAGACTATTTGCCATATTTCTAGACAGAAGAGTGGCGCCACCCCAGGAGGGATGAAGACCATCTCTTTTAAACAGGTCAGGTCTGCCCCAAAAGCTCGTCCAATTGTCTATGAAACCTATGTTATTCTGTGGGCACCACTTAGACATCCAGCCATTGAGTGATGACAATCTGCTATGCATCTCATCACCACGGTAAGCAGGGAGGGGACCAGAGCATATTACAGTGTCTGACATCGTGCTTGCAAGTTCACACACCTCTTTAAAGTTATTTTTAGTGATCTCCGACTGGCGAAGTCGAACATCATTAGCGCCGGCATGAATAACAATCTTACTGTATTTACGTTTAGCATTAGCCAGCACTTTTAAATTTGCCAAGATGTCAGGCGCTCTGGCTCCCGGTAAACATTTGACTATGGTGGCTGGTGTCTCTATATTCACGTTCCGTACAATAGAATCGCCAATAACTAGAGCACTTTCATCAGGTTTCTCAGTGGGTGCATCACTGAGTGGGGAGAACCTGTTTAATGTTTTGATCGGAACAGAAGAGCGGTGTTTTGACCCACGACTACGCTGCCTCACCGTCACCCAGTTGCCCTGCTGCAGGGGCTCTGCTGGAACCGGACAATGTACAGGAGTCCCTGAGCTAGACGCATCCAAAGCCGTATCTAGAGCCCTAACATTCTTACTGTCCTCCATTAAAGTTTGGATGCGTGTCTCTAATTCTGAAATCTTCTCTGTCAGCCTAACTGTTTCCCTGCATTTATCACATGTGAATCCCTCATCAGCGACAGAGATAGATAAACTGTACATGTGGCAAGAGGTGCAAATAACAATTGTAGGAGAAGCCATTACTCACCGTGCTTGATGAAATATTCTTACTGCGGTTGTTTGATGAACTTGTGGAAAACTGCAGCGTGAGAGAGGAGAGGAGAGGAGAAAAGAAAACGCTAATGACAAGCTAACGAGTGCTAACGCTTTGCAGGTGTGCTGCAGTCACGGAAGAGTGAACGATCAGCATGATTGATGCGTTCCACATCCAGTTGCATCTGCGTGACATGGTGACTGAGCACTTTAAAATTTTGTTCTCGTCGAATTGTCTCTCTCTCTTGTCGATCATCTCGATCCTTTTGATATTCCATAAAGGACTTGAACATCTGCGCCAGAGCAGTAACAGCAGTATCAGCTCCAACCCCAGAAACCATTGCAGACTGCACTCCTTCATCTGGATCATCCTCAACTTCACTCTGGTCCACATCTGGCCTTGTTTTTTCATCAGGCTGATTCCTTGTCTTTGGTGGCATTGTAAAAACAAGAATGTCCACGTCACCTCAGCGGTACAAAAAAAAACTTCTGACACCAACTGTAACAGAGACAGTGGTGTGCCAACTGCTACAAGGTGTTCAAGCAGTGGCGGCACCCCTGCTCTGGATGTACCGGCCGATGGAGGCGTGAAAAAAATGAAGTGACGTGCTGATGAAGACAAAAAGTTGGTGTTTATTCCAAAATGTGAAAAACAAAGATTTTCCAAAATGATTCAAATTATATTTACAGTGTAACTCAAAAAGTAGAAAAACATAAAATAAAAACAATACAAAAAATAGAAAAAAAAAATTGTACAAAGGTTAAATGTACAAACAAAACTTTTGGCTATGTCAATAATTTGACCCAAAAATCAAGCAAGCAACTTTTCCCCGACTCACTCTACGAGCCCCCTTTACCAGACTGAGAGAAACACTTAAAAAGTATAAGCCCCTCCCACTAGGACTAAACCATTAAATAATTGATGGTAACCAATAAGTTCAAGAAAGACAAAACAATTAAATAGCAACTTAATTGTAACAAAGGCATAACTATTAGAACTAAAAACATGCAGAAATATACAACCATTTCAAACAACATAAACTAAATTCATTATTATGGTTTACCAAAGCATCAAACAAACACCAATCTCCCCCTCCGGCATGAGACCAATTAAGTGTGCCTTCTATTGGCGGGAAACAGGCATTTAAAAATGGTGGCAATGTGGTGCCTGGGTTTCTTCTGTTTTTTATGAGAAAATGTTCCAGTACGTAAGTATGACTGTTTACTTTATGTAAATGGATAATTGAAAACAATAAACATTTAACATGCCAACCGGTTGTGTTTGTATTCTTAACAATACACAAATTAACAAAAAAAAATTGACTCACCAAGTGTTAACCTAAACAAAAATGGTGAGAACAGGATCAACACTTAAACAATACACAATCAATTACATACACACACATACCTGGTGTTAACTGGTGTTACATTGCGCAAAACAAATATGTGTTGTTGTATGAAAAGTCTATGCATGCCTAGTGTGTTGTGTTCTAAGTCCAGTGTCAGTCTCTAGTCACAGTGCCCCACTGTGACAGTGACAATAGTAACTAATATCATGGCAAAATGTTGGATAATGCAGATTTCAGATGAATCCACTGAAAAAAAATTTATGCAATAGAATAAAATATTCTATTGGATCACATTTATTCATTTCGCAAACACTTTTATCCAAAGTCACACACAAATGAGGAATATAACAAGCAGGTCATCCTAAAGAGTATCATGACTAATGCTAAAAAATACAAAGTTTCTAATTTATCAACAGATTACTATAGAGAGCCAAGAAAGACAGACATTAATATATTCACTCATTCTGAAATCTAAATACTTACACATCTATAACATGATGCATATTACCAACAAACATATCTAAAAGTTAACAGTTTTTGATGCATGTCAACTTGCCTACCTTCGACAGGTAGAGGTAAGGCTGAACTAGAGCATTTGGCAAAAGGGTCCACCAACTTAAACCTACAAGTACACAAAAAGTATTGTATGGAATTTGATCCCTCAGTGTAATAGCACACGAGACTGTCCCATAGCCAAACACCAGTGTGATCAAGAGGACTGTGATGACTACAAAAGCCTTTCTCTTTTGTTGATTTGTTCCTTCTTTCCCCTTCTGTCCATCTGCTGGACTGGGCCTCTTCAAAACCCACAAAATCATTAAAGAGCAAGATGAACACACGACTAACATTGCTAGAAACATTCCTGTGTAAAATTTGGGTATTTTAGGGAAAGAATCCATAATAAACCATCCAAACATCAGGATTATCAGCCAACCCAGTCCAACAAATAGCAGTTTAAGTTTAGAGGCTTTAATGTTTCGACGGTAGAGCAACGGAAAGACCACCGCCAGGAATCGCTCCACACAGAAGTAGGTTTGAAAGAGCGGTCGACCCACAATTAACATACTGACCATGTAATTAGAAATGCGAATAATAACTTTCTCATCAAGGGTTGTTCCTAACAGATAAATAAATATGGAGGTGTTACCAGTGACCTCAGCAACAGACAGATTGAAAAAGACAAAATCTGAAGATGCAACGCCTGTTCTTCTTGCCAGCCACAGAAGCCAGACGTTCAGAGGCAGCGTGAAGGCAACATTGAGAAGGATGTAGAAGGCGATTAAAACATTTCCTGGATAGGAGTCCATGCACTCGAAAATCTGAACACCAGAACCGTTGCTTGTAGACTGTGAGGTGCAACTGGAGAGAAAGTACGCAGTGTTGTTCACAGCCATATTTGCTCTGAGTTTCCTTTCTTTTCTGTATAGAAAGAAGGTAAAATGGTTTGTTTTCTAACAGAAAGAAAAAAAGAAAAGGGAACACAGTGTGTTTTGCATGAGTGCATAGTACATTAATAGATTAGTGTAAGTCATGCACATTTATACCAAATACATTTTAATTACACTTCATTATATATATATATATATATATATATATATATATATATATATATATATATATATATATATATATATATATATATATATATTAAAGAAAATCAGCTGTCATACTCACACATGAATAGTTGCACTTTATATCCATGACGCCTGTTATGTGTTGTGAGGATGTTGCTTTTATGTTGTTATAATAACCCCTCCCTCTGTCCGAATGGATCATATGGGTCTGCAGTTTTAAATGTTATTTTACTACTTATTTTGATGGAATTTGATCCCCTTTTAGGTAACCATTCAAGTTAAAGGTTATAAATCGCAATACATTTACAATGTATGGTAAAGCAGGATTTTAAATAGCACATTGAATTGCATAGGTAATGGACTATAAGCTATATCCTTCCAATATAATAAACACCGATGTGACAGGTTAAATAGGATGTCACTATAGATTACACTGGATTCAAATGATCTCAAACAGATGGCACTGTGGGTTTGTGCGCTCTGTGTTTCCACCAAGCCAACAAACCACATGCTGTCAAAGGTGACTGTAATGAATTGTGCCATGGTGTTTGATAACCACTGAGATTTTATATGAATCCAACAAATGGAGTAGTTGTATTTAAAACACATTTTAATTAAAATGATCAGTGTAATTATAACAGATAACATATTCAGACAACAAAAACCCAGGTTATTAAAATCCACATTTAAATATAAGCAAATGTAAGCAGCTTCTGGCAAACGATATATATATATGTGAATGACATTTTTTAAATTCTGTATAGGATCACGACTGATGCTTCCCCTCGGTATTCTTAAATAACATTTTGTTACTAAACCTAATGCATTTGACCCTGTTAATCCCAAATATGTATATTAAACAAATATATCAACAAACAACCTAGAGAACATATTAAACATTTCTGATGCATGACAACTTGTCCATTTTTGACAGGTACAGGTAAGGCTGAACCGCACCAATTGGCAAAAAGGGTCCACCAACTTAAACTTAGAGCAAAACAATAAGTGTGGTATGAAAGTTGATCCCTGAGCAGAATAACACATGAGATTGTCCCATAGCCAAACACCAGTGTGATCAAGATGACTGTGACAGCTACAAAAGCCTTTCTCTTCTGTTGATGTACTCCTTCTTTCTCTCCGTCCCCTGGCTTGGGTCTCTTTAAAACCCACAGAATCATGAGAGAACAAAATGAACACACAACTAACGAACAAGTACAAGTATTTAAAATCATATTTTTTGATTCAACAATCAAACCTAAAAATATCACAGAATTGATGTATAGTAATGAAATATTGTGAGCAGCTCTGGAGAAGAAATGAATGTGTTCATGTCCTCATATTGAGCAGTATACACAGAAAACATTTCCCATTCATTCACACAGAGACGGGCAGACTTGCCATTGTGGCATGCATTGAGTGAACGCTATTGTGTTTGTTTGTGCTTTGTAATAGGACATTAATCCATATTGATTAAAAATTTACAGAGCTTATTGTTTTTATCCTCCAAAAAATGTCATGATATGAAATGGCTAATCACTAGTCACTATTTATAGAAGGTGCTTGGTAAGCACATCAGAGTCTTGAGATATGGGCTACAGTTGGAGCTATATATTGCTATATATTAGTTATTTATAGACCTATATATTGCTTTATCTAGGCCTACATCATATCTAAAGTTTTCACACATCGTTGTGTAGAACGTTTAGGAACCAAATATGTTATTGGGCCTTTACAGAAAAACAAACAGGCTGCCGGACTGAATATATATTCACGCATGGTGTGCGGTGGTGTTATGAGATAAGGAGGCAAAGTCCTCAAAGGAGTCCTAAAAACTCCCACAGATGATGCTACCATGCACAAACGGGATTTATAAAAATTTAAATGCTATATTTGACCATTTATGGTTAATTTTTATACTACAGATGTCCCCGATTCACATTCAGATTAAAGTTATCATTCAATCACTAGTATCCCTTCGCTCTAATTTATTACACTCAAAAGTCCATTTTTAGACACCCCTAAGGATATTTTAAGAAAATAATACGAAAAAACAACAACTCTAAAGACCATTTACAAACCAGGCATGTCTAGTTCTGATTCTTAATGATGGAAAATACAAGGCGCACATGATTTTCCTTTCTACAGAGCTTGTCACAACAGACTGCACTACATTCAAATGAACTGAAAATGATGACACGGTGGGTTTGTGCCTCCTGTGATCTACATGTTTCCACCAAATATAGTATCAATTATGTCAGAAAAGTGTTTACTAATGGGACTCTTGCCTAGTATAAGTTGAGCATTTCCTTTAATAACTGGTGTAAATTAGAAAATGGTTAGCCTTTCAGCAGTGAGCATTCACAAATTTGGTTGACATTAAAAATAATTATTAATAGAAGCCATTGAAATAGTTTAACCAATTGTCATCGCAATCAGTTAAATTCACCATTACACATTAGTGCAAGATTTCCCCAGGCAGTATTTACAACTGGATTTTCTGCAATGGCCAACCAAAATCTGTTCTGAAAGTGAGTTCTATGCTTCACACACTTTTTGGCTTTGTCTTTCACGAAACACAAAAATAGTAACTTATTTCTACTGTGCTACAGTGCTACTATTGGCCATGTTATTGTAGATCTTTTCTGCAGAGTTTAGCTCTAACCTTTCATAAACTGTAGACAGACAAGTGCAAATGTAAAGGTAATGATTATTAATACTGTCTTGATTACTGTTCGTAAAGAGGTTGTCACTTCAATTCACCCTCCATTCAAATGAACTTGAACTGATGACATTGTGGGTTTGTGCCTTCAATAGTAATTTTCCACCAAAGCTATAGACCACCTGTTGACATACAAAGGTCACTTTACTAACAACTGGGAGGATTTCACAATATTACACTGAACAAACATGGACAAACTGAGGTAGTATTTGACACTCGTTTATTTTAAATAATCAGTAACAGTCAAACAGAGCATTTTCACAAATATTATTACATATTATACAGAACAAATCTAACACAATTGAATGCATACTGTAATCTATATGAAACAACATCTACGGACACATTAAACATTTCTGATGTACTGCAACTTGTCCACTTTAGACAGGTAGAGGTAAGGTTAAACTGCGGAGCTTGGCAAAAGGGTCCCACAGATGGAAAAAACTACTTTCATATTACGCAAAGTGGTCTAGAAGCAAATCTCACTAATGATCTCAGCAACAGATTGGTTCAAATTCCCAAAGTCTGAAGACGCGTCGCTTGTATTTCTTTGCAGCCACAGTATCCAGCATGCAGCAGTATAATTAAGGTAGTAATAAAATGTCCTGGATAGGAGTCCATGCACTCAAAAAACTGAACAGCAGAACAGTTTCTTCTGGACAGGCAGGAGATGTTTAATGCAGTGTTTGGTCAGATTTCTTGTTGTTGTCGGGTCAAAGATAATAGATTTTATGCATATGCAATGCTTTCAAGCTGTATAAATGGGTATATGCATGGGTCAAAGCAAACAAAGCCATGTTCATAGGTTTAGAATATGTAACAAGAAAACTAATTATCAGTGTCAGATAAACCACATTATCATTATATACAGACATTATTAGTGGCTATAGAGCCATTATTAATGGCTTCATAATTTATTACAGACAGATCTCAAGCATCAAGTTCCATTTGTTTGTTTTTTTGTTTTTTTGTGTCACAATCACATATGAATAGCTGCACATGTATGTGTGGAGCCTGTAGTGTGTTGATGGATTTAGGACGGTGTCATATTGTGATGGACACTTCCTTCATCCACAGTGATCAAAGAAACAACTGAGGTCCGGCACCAGCACAAAAGTCCAAACACAAGACAAAACCGGGAACATGTGACATTAGACTGTATAACAGAGCATGAAATAGGATATAAGACAGATATCCAATTATATTTAAAACAAACTAAGTGACCAATGTATATTTACACTTACATTTTTTTCAATCTTTTGCTTAGCTTTAAGCAACATTTATGACATTTATGATCGTCTTTGAAAATCTTAAATGTTTTTGATGCAAGGCAACCTGTTGATTTTTGACAAGTAGAGGTATTGCTGAATGGCACTACTTGGCAAAAGGGTCCACCAACTTAAACCTACAACTACACAAAAAATGTTGTATGGAAGTTGATGCCTCAGCATGAAAACACATGAGATTGTCCCATAGCCAAACACCAGTGTGATCAAGATGACTGTGACGGCTAAAAAAGCCTTTCTCTTCAGCTGACACGCTGCTTCTTTCTCCTTTCCTTCCCCTGGTTTGGGTCTCTTCAAAACCCACAGAATCATGAAAGAGCAAGATGAACATGCAACTATCGTTACAAGATATATACCCCAGTATAGCCATACAGGAATTAGGGGGTAGGAATCCATTGTATGCCATCCAAACATCATGATGATTAGCCAGACCAGGCCAACAGGTAATATTTTAGCTTTAGGGGTTTTCATGTATTTTAGATAAACCAATGGATGGACCACTGCCAGGTAGCGCTCAATACAAAAAATGGTTTGAAAGAGCGGTCGACCCACCAGAAATGTACTGCCCAGGTAATTAGAGATGAGAATGACAACTTTCTTATTAAGCAAAGTACCTGACAGAAAACTAGTGAGGGAAATCCCACAAATGATCTCAGAAACAGACAGGTTCAAAACGACAAAGTCTGACCATACAACACCTCGATTGCTCCACACCAGCCACAGAATCCAGCAGTTCATAGGCAGAAAAAGGAAGAAGTTCAGCGCTATGTAGAAGCCAGTGAAAACGTTTCCCGGGTAGGAGTCCATGCATTCAAAAAATGGATCACCAGAGCAATTGCTTCCAGACAGAGAGATGTAATTGGATAAAAAGTCAACAGTGCTGTTCACTTCCATATTCAGTGTGATTTGCCCTGGTATGAAATAGGGGGAAAAAATAATCTGTACATATATTTTGTATGCACTATTTCAGAAATGCCATAAACAATTAATCCCGCACATTTAGCAGAAAAGGTGAACAGTCCATTTTAGATACATTATATCACAACAGCATATTGCCACACTATTAGTAGATAAGTGTTTACGATCATACCAGATACACTGATAAACTCAATATTTAATAGATATTCAAATGCATATCCAATTGCGGTAACACTTTAGAATACTGTTTCTTACTTACTACATAACTAATAAGGAATTATTAAAGAACTAACAGGTGATTATTTATTAACACTTAACTCACTATTGTTAACTACTATGAAAGATGTGTTAATTAGTATGTATGTAATATAATTGTATTATTATGTTAAGTGACAGTTAGCTAATCAATAACTAATGTATTCTGTCATACCTACTGAACAACTACTATTAATTATCTACTAGTTAAGGTTCAAGAAAAATAACTATGAAGTAACTACTAATGAACAGTTTTACACAAGTACATTAAATTGTGACCCTTTCATATAAATGTTATTAGCAATAGTAGTAGTAGTATGAAAATGCAATACATTAAATAGAGGTTTTGCCTAAGTAGTAAATTGTTTTGTGAGTGTGTTTTGTAAGAAATCAGCTTCCAATAGGGACCCCACCATGACTCCAGTGCCTTGCGATAACTTACTTTAGTTTTTATATTTTATATACAGTACTGTATGTGTGCCTCCTCAGCAAATACAACATTATAATTAATTCAATTTCGGTATGTTAGGCGAAGCCTGAGGAAAATACAGGTATCCAATTTGTAATTAATAAAGAATTATAAAATAATTATGCAAGACTTATTTTGAACCTGAAACATTAGGCCTATTCTAAAGTGAAAATATTAGGAACCCATTAATAATGAATAAAGAATTATCAGATAATTCCTGAAGAATTACTTAGAATCTGAAACAGTATTCTAAAGTGAAAACATAGGGAACCCATTAGTAATTAATAATTAAGTATCAAATAATTCTGCAGGACTTATTTTGAACCTGAAACATTAGGCCTATTATAAAGTGAAAATGTTGAGAACCCATTAGTAATTAATAAATAATTATTAGATAATTCCTCAGTAATTACTTAGAATCTGAAACAGTATTCTAAAGTGAAAACATAGGGAACCCATTAGTAATTAATAATTAATTATCAAAAAATTCTGCAGGACTTACAGAATTCTAAAGTGAACCTTTTGGTAAATAATAATAAACTATATCATTTTGACAAAAAAAAAAAAAGTCATCATAAACTTTGTCAAATACTCACATCTTTTTATTTCAGATGAGAACATTTCTTAATACAGCATATTTTATTCCATTTTAACATACTGCCCACATTTTAAATAATTTAACACACATTTCATAAAAGTTAAACATTTACAAGCAAACAAAATACATATTTCATTTCCATTATAGGCTTATAACTGGGCTGTAACAAAGTTGCTACTTTAGTAGTACTTTGTACTTGTCCTTTTACTCAAGTAATTTTGAAAATGAATAGGCCTACTTATAATTTTACTGGAGTAATATTTTATTGGGGTATCTGTACTTTTACTCAAGTACTTGATATGTGGGACATTTCCTGATTATTATAGTGATTATTTGCGTATAACTGTTCAGTAGTAGTTATTTCATAGTTATTTTTCTTGAACCTTAATTAGTAGATAATTAATAGTAGTTCTTTAGGAGGTATCACAGAATATATTAGTTACTGATTAGCTAACTGTTTCTTAACACAATCATAAAATTATATTAAATACTGATTAATTAACACATCTTTCTTAGTAGTTAACAGTAGTGAGTTAAGTGTTAATGAATAATCACCTGTTAGTTCTTCAATAATTCCTTATTAGTTATGTAGTAAGTAAGAAACAGTATTCTAAAGTGTTACCCCAATTGCTTTGAGAAAGAAACTCACCCCTGTACAGTGATAGTTGTACATGTATATGTGCAGCCTGAAGTGCATAGCGAGCTTTTATGTCTTATACTGTCTGTATTGTTCTGATGGCCACACCTCTTATACACTGTGAGATGTTAGGTAACTGCAGCAGTCAAAAAATGCTTTTGTTACATAACAGAACTGCAAATTAAAGTTACCAAGAGACTATTGGTGAACCCTTTTGCCTATACAGTGCCATTCAAACATACCTGTCACAAATCAACAGGTTGCGTTGAATCCAAAACATGCAGATTTTCAGAGATGATCATAAATGGATTCATTTGTAATATTTTCAGATGCAAGAGCATGAAATATGTTTTTTTGCGATACGTCTTCAAAAATCTAAGTGTCTCTGTCAGTTCAGTGATAAAATATTATATAAAATATTGTTCTGAGGGAACACTGAACAAAATGATAAACGGAACACTTTTGTTTTTGCCCCCATTTTTCATGAGCTGAACTCAAAGATCTAAGACTTTTTCTATGTACACAAAAGGCCTATTTCTCTCAAATATTGTTCACAAATCTGTCTAAATCTGTGTTAGTGAGCACTTCTCCTTTGCCAGTTTGTAGTCCAGTAGTTTATTTGATCATTGGTTCTTTTGATTGTTTCAACAGGTGTGTGTGTTTTGTTTACACTTGTGTATTTAACCCCTGGTTTCCCTATGACTCATACATTTTCAGTTCTCCTGGATAAATATCCTAGTTTTTTTTCATTGATTAAATGCTGCATTTACATTCTTGTTTCCTCTTGCTTCCCTTGATCTTCTTGTTACACACAGTCTAGCCATCATTTCATTTAAAAGTTCATTTTTATAAATGTATTATTAAATACAGGTTTGAGTTGCAATTGTTTTCTTAAAACTTGTGAAAAAATATATTCATGTGCAGATTAAGTTTAAAGAAATATCTTGATATTATCCTAATGCAAATTGGAAAAGCTCAGATAATTGTACGTACGTTTAGTGGCCCCAAATATGTTTAGGCATATAAGCCTATAAAGGTCATCACATATGTGTATCCAAACCAATACAATTTTCAAGCAATAAAATTACACAGAGAGAAGTTTGTCAGGCCTGAAATAATGTACCAACAGTTCAAATGTACTGTTCAAAAAGAAAAGAAAACATATTGTGACACTTTCTTTGTGGATCCATCACTGAGACACTGGATTTGCAAAGATATCGCTCAAATCCATTTGTATTCTGCTTGAACTGATCCCAACTAGGACATTTTGCTACCAAACTTTGCAAGAAGATTCCTCAAGAATTTCAGCACAAAAAATACTTTATGCACTTTTGACAGGTAGAGGTAAGGTTGAACTGCAGCGCTTGGCAAAAGCGTGCACCAACTTAAACCTAGAACTAAACAATAAGTGTGGTATGGAAGCTGATCCCTCAGTACAATAACCCAAGAGATTGTCCCATAGCCAAACACCAGTGTGATCAGGATGACTGTGACAGCTACAAAAGCCTTTCTCTTCTGTTGATGTACTCCTTCTTTCTCTCTGTTCCCTGGCTTGGGTTTCATTAAAACCCACAAAATCATGACAGAGCAACATGAACACACAACTAACATTGCTAGAAACAGTCCCATCGCAAGCCATAAAGGCATTTTTGGGTAAGAATCCACAATATAAAATCCAAATGCCAGGATGATCAGCCAGACAAGCACAACTAAAGGCAGTTTCATCTTAGGGGTTTTTGTGTATTTCAGATAAACCAATGGATGGACCACAGCCAGGAATCGCTCCACACAGAAAACGGTTTGAAAGAGCGGTCGACCCACCAGATATGTACTGCACAGGAAAATAGAGATAAGAATAAGGGCTTTCTTATTAAGCAAAGCACCTAAGACAAAGGTAACGAGAGAAACCCCATTAATGACCTCAGCAACAGACTGATTCAAAATGACAAAGTCTGAGGATGTGACACTTCTCCTCACTAGCCACAGAATCCAGCAGTTCACAGGCAAGAAAACGACGGTGTTGGACAGTAAGCTGATGGCAGTGAGAACATTTCCCGGATAAGAGTCCATGCACTCATAAAAAGGATCATCAGAAAAGTTCATTTTAAATCGGAGGGTGCAGTTGGATAAATCCATAGTGTTGCTCAGTCCCATATTTGCTCAGATGTTCCTTTATTTTCTGTGTGCATCTGTTAAATTAAATCACTTCATAAGTTTTTATCAAATACATTAATGATTAAATAGCATTATTAATCCCATAGGCAATAGGCGAAATAAAAAAAATATATATATTAAGACAGTATCTTCATGATAACGCATACACCACAATAACATACTCCAAAAACTTCACAATGTATGACAGATGTTTGATATTTCAAATAGAAAAAAAATATATATTTATATACTCACACGTGTATATCTGTGCAGTCTGTAAGGGTGTTGTGAGGACACAGTGTGTAGAAATACAGTACATGTCTGTATGAAAGCCACTCCTCTCATCCATATTAAAAGAGGGCTGTGAAGAAACTGGAGAAGAATATAGGTAGTATAAGTTTGCATTGTTTACTTATGGATACATGAAAAAAACAAACAGTTGTTGTTTAGTACTAGAAATAATAACCCTTCAGAGATGGTACACATATGATGAAGAATTGAAGAGTTGTTTGTTTGATTGCATTATTATTTTAGTACAGTTTTGTAGTAACAGATGTAGCTGAAATGTAGCTTATTATATAACTTGCAAAATAATCTGCATGCAAATTTGTTTTCTGAAAATGTTTAATTTAAATATAGGACAGAAAAGGAGTGACTCAAATGAATGGATCAAGTGACATGTAAATGGATTCCACAGCATTTTACACAATGCCCTTTAACCAACACTAATCACCTAAATTAAATGTCAAAAATACCAATTACGTACAATTGTTTTGCATGTTGAATTCATCACAATTCTTTCTATATAACCTGATATGTACAATACGTCTGTGACAGAAATAAATAAATACATACAGTGTATGTCTTAATTTCCAGCAAAAATTCCCTTGATGAAAACAAGATGAATTCAGACAAGTCAAAAATTGTTTAAAGTGTACAAAAATATTGTTTTAGCCAAACACTTTTCTCAATTTATTATTTATTTTCCAACAGCCATTTTTTTTTCAGTGCATTTCTGTATGACAAATGTAAATTACATATGAAAATCATAGTCAATAAAAACCAAATTATCTCCATTTTATCATTTTAACATCATTTTTGCCCTGCAGGTGGTGATTTTACTATGTATGAATAGATAGATGGCTTCGTAGAAATAAATATACAAAGTGAGCTGGAATTTTTGACTACTTCAGAAATGTTGTTGCATAGGAAGCTATGCAAACAGTAAATATATAGACTTTGTATAATGTATAGAGCCATCCTGATGCACAATATAATGACATACCTTTACATTTCAAAACAACCTTGGAAGATTTTGTTGCCAAACCTCAGGAGTGACTTACTCTGTTAGTTTGTTCTTGTTTTGTGGGCAGACAGACCATTGAAATGTTGCTTCATAATGTACATAAATTACATACTACATAAAGCTGTGAAGTTTAAAAAATCCCACATACAGTGATACACATGCAAACTTCTCAAACATATAAGATCAAAAAACAACATGGAGAAAACACAAAAATCGAGACAATCTGCTTTGGATTTTTATTTTTTTATTTGTCAGATATTGATTAATTAATTATACCGCATATACCGTATGATGAACTACTCAGTCACAACCTTCAAAGATTTTTCATATTCCAGTTTGAATACAGGAGATAAATCACCAATATCTAATGAATTTGACTATGGACCCACATCACATGACCTCAATGATGCAATGGTTTTCATCAAATCTGTACCTTTACTATACCCTACCTCTAGCCCTCTTTGTTCTCTATTTATCTGACAGTAGTGTGTCAGTTATTAAATGAATCCAATCATATTAGAAAGGTTATCATAACCAGAATCTAACCTTCCTAGAACAAGGTGCTAAGCCTGTCTCTGATGGCACTACTTGGCAAGGACATTAACAGGTGACAATAATAGTGCCTCTTCTCAGAGCCCATCCTTCCGCAGATTTATTATGTGTATTATTATGTGTTATATTTAGTGCAAACACTTGAGGTGTCAACAGTGCTGTCATGCACCAATGTGTCACCCAAACTTTGGACAATTGTATATTAATAATCAATACAGTATCTTCTCTGTCTAATGTGCTCTTTTAGTTTAAGAGCATTGCTGTTTTCCTGCACCTGTTGAAAACATTTTTTCACACTGCGATCACATTCGTGAAATTTTAGTGAAAAATTGCACACAAAACAGGGTCCGTTGTCTGTTGTCAATAGTAAAGAGACGTCGCTTTCAAAGCAAGCAGCTTGAACACGAGTGAGATCTTGATGGGGTACTTCTTCGCCCTCCTGTTAAACTCCTGAATCTCACTGATATGGTGCGATCCAGCATTTGTCATACCAGCATTTTATGCTTCTTGTACATTATCACACTTTTGGGCTGGGTCCTTGTAGTCCAAATCTAAATATACATGATTTTATTTCACAAATGTAACCATGACACACTGTTCATCCTGAACTTCTATTTAACCTGCAGTCCATCTAATTTATAATGAAGCAGGTTATTTAAAGACTCCAGCTTTTAGTTGCATGCAATAAGCTTTTGCCAAATATACACATTTAAAATGTATTCTCAGTTTTCCAAACTTAAATTGAAAATCTAATAAAAAAGAGCATGACATATTCATTGTTTTTATAGGGAATGAACACAGGAAAGAATGGGTTTCATATGTTTAGCAGCACTTTTAGTTGCTCTGTCAACTACATTTACAGTTATGCATTTTTTTTTTAATGCACAGTAAGAGTGGTTATTGATATCTGAGTCAACCGGGAGGGATTTACTGCCAGTGTTTGGAGGGAGCAGAGGTACAGTTGAACCTGTCCTCTCACACAGGACACACTTATTAGGATTTTCCATCCCTTGAGCCTCCAGTGACAGCTGACTTTGAGTGGAGGATAAGTTTGCATTCCGGCTCGGATTGAAATAATTAATAGAGGATTCAACACAGCAGGCTGGGCATGAATCCAAATGAAGGAACTGGATTGTACAATTACAGAATTTATACAGTGATTTGTTATATTTGACAATGAGCAAGATGAGTTCATCCCTCCATAAGGCCTATCAAACTTAAAAACTTTTTTTTAATATAATTAACATTTTAATTCTACTTCCTCTTCATTCAAATTCAAATTCTAGTCCTGTTTGCTAATGCTCTATCAATTTAAATATGATTAAATTCGAATTTACAAAACATTCTTCCATCTTTATTTGACCCTCTATCTTTAGCACACTATTATAATTCTATTCTTAAAAAACCTTTCTAAACTTTGTGTATTCTATTTGTTTATTAAATTATTAAAATGTAAATGTTGTGTCAATTCTAAATTCAGTTCTGAATGGCTAACATTATATTCCTTGAATATAATTCCAGACCATAAATATTGGAAGATACAAAGGAAAGGTGACATGATCTTGAGGCCTAATCAGTGGGCTATTTAAATTTTAAAGTAAAAATTACTCAGATGAGAGTATTCTTGTTAACATATCTATCAAAATGAACACTTGCAAGAGATTGAGCCAACACATGGGGTCAGCAGTCAGCTATGAGAGCAAGAGAGACATTTAAAAATAGAGTGAGGAATGGAAGCATAGGATATAGAAAGAAGAAATGTCTCTTTAAATTACCCTTTACCAAGCAGGGAGAGAGAAATACCGTACCTCTCTCTCTCTCTCTCTCTCTCTCTCTCTCTCTCTCTCTCTCTCTCCTCCCTACAGACATACGGCATGTGACACTTTGCACAACAGCTGACCGATCCGAGTGGCAGAAGCCGTGTGACTTGAAATCCCAGGACACCCTTTTGCAATCCCATCCTGATTTTTAATAGCTGTCGGCGAAGACATCTAGGATGGAGAAGTTCTTTGTTTGAGACTTTACTTTTTTTTATAGGAGTGTTTGCAGCATATGAAACTCTGTCAATGCCAGCTTGAATTTCTCAAATAGTTTGCTGAAGAAAGAACATTTTCTACAATGGATGTCTAATGAAGTTTCTCTACCTACATAGAACTGGATATTGTCATTATTTTGGGACTTTTTTTTTATTTTGCCTTTCTGTGACCCGTTACTCTCAGCACTTATTTATTGCCCTTGACCAAATCAATTTATGTAGTAACCCATTAAAAATACCCTGTTTGCACCTTCAGGTAAGGATCAGCAACCAATCAATTATCATAACATCATCCACAACAACCATATTTTCATTCAGAATCTGAGACTCTGTATTCCTGTGCATCAGCTTATTTGTGGATTTGAAGGTCTCTTTGAGGCTCAGAGCAGGTGTGAGTGCTACAGGAGCACATTTGCCCTCCATTCAGCTTTTTAGGGGCAGAAGTATGATAAAGAGCAATAAGAAACTAAATTCCCAAGATGGCGCATCAAATGCTATCAGAAGTAACAATGTCAACAAACAGGCCAATAGCCTGGCTCTCTTCTCTCAACCGAATACCTTTAATAGGTAAGTGACGATGTGTTTTAAAACCAACCTATTCAACTGATTTTAAATCAGTTGTGATTTCTCAGGAGCTGATCCAGATTCAGCGCTTAAGTGTCACTTGTGTCTGAAAATGTGTGAAGAAAGAAATGTAATTTGCGTTCGTGTCCCCTGTTAATCTGTTTAATTCCCTAACCTCTCTGGATGTGAGATTTGTTGCGTTTTGTGTCCTACTCATGTGCCTGTTTTATGTTGAATCTTTATGTAGATATTGAATTAACTGACCTTAGTTAGAAGTACAACTTTTCAATCAATCAGTTATTATTTTCCTACACCGGAAAAAAACATATCTTCTAAAAATCCTTAAAACAAGATACATTTATTTAAATTATTATTGAGGCTTGTTTTATTGATGCATCTCAAGTGTATTTTGTCTAGTTCAAGTTTCAGGATACAGTAACAAGTCTTACGGTGTTTCTCAGTTAAATGTGTTTTGTTTAAATTATTATGACATATTTTAACCAATAAACAAGGTGAAGATACTCATTAAAGAATATGATTTTCTGCTGTGTAGTCCTATCAAATGAGTAAGAATTCACTTGAATATGATTTGCAAAGTCTTTAAAAAAGATTTTTGGCAATGTCACATCAAATCAAATTCGCTGGTGAAGGCATCTATTATCATAGTCTAGTCATGTCTGGTTTCATTCCTTTCGTGTGACTCAGTATCCCCTGATAGCAATAGTCTAATTATATAATCCATGTTGTATTCATTTATAATGGCCCTTAGACCAATGAGCATGACAAACAAGACGCTCAAGGGGTTGATTTTCTGCTGTCTGAAGGGACCAGCACCTGTTGTGTCTGCAGTTTACTATGTAAGGGAATGTCATAATCATGTATAAAATGTAGTAAAATGTAACCTAACATGATCTTTAGACAACTCTGTAATATAATGCCAAATTCAACATGCTGATGTCTGAAGTACACTGTAGAAACCTTTTATTTACTTCACCATGAACGAGGTGACATATTTAAGAAACCCTCACTTTGTTCTTGATGGCTTCATAGCTTTACATTTGGGGCCTGGATTTATTCTCTTGATCACTTGACTAGAGGATACTGTTGCTTACTTCATGTTGCATTCCTCTTGTCACTCAGCCCAGATTAACACTGGTTCAGATAACATTACACCTACAGGATCTCCCACATTAAACTGAATGAAAGACACGGTCAAAACAAAACAAGGACCAACATTAATCTTCAAATAAATCTAGGTACCGTACATTTAATTCAAAGCGGTATTTGATATGAGGACTATTTGTAAAGCACTGTGATTATGGACTGATTGTTCCCCTCCATCCCCGCCTGAACTGGTTGATGTAACCCATTAATTCTGTGGATGAAAGGATTTTGTTGTTCTCTCTCCAATTCACATCCGTTTCTCCTCCCCTTATTCTTTACGCTAACAATGGATCTTCCTCTGCTGTCTGGAGCAGTGACCATAAGTGCATTGCTCTAACACAATCAAACAAGCCTACATGCTTTAAAATATGAACAAATAAGACTAAAATTAAATGTCATTGTCCTATCAAAAAAATATATTCAGGATACAATACAAATTCACTCTATTGACTGCATTTGTGTTGTATTGTTGATTACCACAATAATAATTCATATTGAAATATTAGATGTATAAATATAACATAATATTACCACATAACTAACTATAGAAAAGGCATTTACACTTGTAAAAAAGGCACAAGGTAACATAATAAATAGATATCCACAAGACGAACATTGTGTTTTTGTGCATGAGACATTATAGTAAAATTACATAACTTATCAAAAGAGACTGTTTACATGTGCATGACTCCATCCACAATCATATCATTAATGTATAAGCAGATGTCACTGCCTACAAAAGTTGTCTGACCTCAAAAATGATGACTTGGACAACTTCGTTCCTTTCATCCATCCATCTTCTACTTGCTTTAGGGCCATGGGGAGGGGTTGGAGCCTACATTACAACAGAAATAATAATGAACTTATGCGCTTAAACGTATAAGCTTCATATTTCCACGTGCCTTGCCCTGTTCACTTTCATTGTAACTGCATTACAGTATGTAACTGTAACTTAGAGAAAACAGCACAGTGGGAAAGCTTGCTGCTAATCTGTGACTTGTGCATTTGACATTTGCACATAATGTTTTGTGAGGGACTGAGGCGAGACTGTCTGGAGAAGCCCACAATGTGTCCGCTGTGGTATTCTTGTAAATTCCAGTACGGTCAGACTGATATGCCATTTCCATCCCAACACACTATCACGGCTCATCTTTCATTTGTAAATCACTTGTTTTCTTGTCACTGTCCTCATCTTCGCTGCAGAAATATCATTATTAACCACAACATTGTTAATCGGTCATATCATTCTCAGTGTCATATGCTCATCGAAATCTGCATTTTTATTATACTCATCTTAATAGCAAACTAATTCGGGATTTAAAGACAATCATGACACATTCACAAAGCATATTAGGCAGAGAACACAATGTGTTCCTGCTGTCTGTCTGGATTACACTACCACAACATGCTGCTTGCTCCAAATAGACCCTTGAGCTGAAGGGCCAGTCATGTCAAGCAGCTGAATGCAAACTCAATAAAGCAGCTACACACAATGCATGACTGCACTCGTAAATTCAGCACACAGGAAAGGGTCATGACTTAAAAGATGTCACCTGCTAGCTGACTATCAGTTTAGTTCCGATGAAATGCAAGTAAAGGAATCTTCCGAAAACAATTAAATGGACTGTTTTGTTATAGAAGGTGACAATCTGCTGTCGCTTCCCTGTCATCTGATTGAGTCCAGTGATACGGGAAGCTATGGTGATGATCCCATGGCTTGATGAAAGTCTGAACACAGTCGGAAACAGATTTATGACGCTGCTCTGTTTGTTCTGGAAGTAGTCACAGCCACAGGCTTATGCCATTGATTGAATATTGACAAAATAAATACCAGGAGCTTATGGTTTCTTTCCTCTCTCCTCTCACTCTTAAAATTGCTTTCCTCTGTACATACTTTGAAATGGCATTAAAAAAATGCCCAAACAATCATACTGTGAACAAAATGGCCAACACCATGGACCTCACACATACAGTAAACCTTTTTGGACACCTCTGTGGTGCCCAAAAATAATGCAGGCCTTTAAAACTGGAGATTTATGAGGCAGAAAGGCCAACTAATTCATCATTATGTCATCCAAATTAGGTCTTGAAGCAACATTGGTTTTCATTCTGCTGCTAAAAAAAGATTATATTCAAAATCACTGCCATTTACAAGCGTGATGAATATTAATACCTATTTAAAACTCAATAAAATAGCAATTAAAAATAAAAAACAATCATAATACCAGTCAAAAATTTGCAATTAAGATATTTAATGTTGCTGGAAAAAGTATTTTATGGTTACCCTGCATTTCTTTGATCAGTAAAATAAATTTTGTTAAATAATTATTTTATAATTTCAAAGATCCCTTTGTTTCCTTGTGATGGCAAAACAGTCTTCTTCAGTGCCACAATATCATTCAGAAATTCTTGATTATTCCAAACATTTGACCGGCTGTGTGTGTGGTAACTATTGCTTTAGAAATCTGGAAGATACTTATTATTCAATCTATCAACATACAAAAAGGAAAATCAGGTGGCATGAAGTAATATTTGAAGATAAATATGGGAAGCAAAGTCTGATGAACAACTTTTGCAAGGGGCATTGGCAGAATTAGACGTGTTAATCATAGTCTCATGGCACTAGCTGTTAACAGAAACTGAATACTAGAAAGTTTCATGTGGTTCCTCTTCACCTTTCACGCTGGACGGAGTGGCATTACCTTGTAACAACCAACAAGGAAAAAAGTAAAATTAAAAAAAAAAGTAAAGAACAATTATGTTCTTAGCACATGACCTTGGTTTTCGGCGTTTGTTCAGGTTTAATTCCATAAAGGCCGAAGATGGGCTGTAGTGGATATCTATATCTGGGCCCATTAACAAGATTTATGTGTTCCTCCTACAGAAAAGTTACATATTTTTTTGGATATGTTTTATGGGCATGCATGATTTACAGTGATTGTGTCTGTGCATGTTAAGAGCTTCTGGCCCTAACAGTACCACAACTAGAATAACACGTTGTCTTACAGTACAGGCATTAAAAAGCTTAAAAATGGCTATATAAGAGTATTAATGTATGTAACAGTTTTGAATAGTAAAGGGCCAGTGATAGTTCCATTAACCGGACAGAAACTCTTGTGTAAGGTAAATCAGAGAAGCCATGCTGATTTAAAGGGTGTCATGTCAACACAGTCAGTCCCAAACCTCAAGTGCAAATACAGGGTGTTCACAGCTTGCCTACTGGACTATGCCTTGCTTTTACTTACATCAACTTTATATTACTTTGACTACTGTTGAAACTTAACTGATTAACCTATAAATTATTAAATACATTATATTCTTAAGAGATTCAAACCACCATAGCTCAAAAAACTGTAGTTTTAATAAGCAACACTTGAACCTGGAACAAGCTTTGGAAGAACAGGAGTTAGATGAGGACAGATGAAAAAAGGAGCAAGCTGTTTTCAGTTACACCAGAAAAGATGGTGAACATATCTAGGGACACTGTTACCACAAAACGCCTCTCCAGCACAATTCAGTAATTGCGGGTCTGAGAGAAGGTTAAAGGGGTTGTGTTTGCATGAGGGTGTGTAAGTGTTCATCCACGTGTGTCTGTACTCTGAAATAGAAGGTGTCAAGGTGCTGAATGAACTCATTTTGGATGGGGTGACAAGACCAAAGCCCAATACGGAAACATTAACCAACACATTTGAGCTAACCAGCAGATATCTATAAGAAATCATGCTGTGAGAAGATGTTCTTTCATGCGAACAACAAACATTAACATTCATTTTACTTTAATTAACCTTATATTTCTTTAAAGGAATAGGTCCCTTAAAAAAAAAATTAGCTTATAATTTTCCTGTACAGCTTGTAATTTTAGGATCCTCTACAGTGAATGGGTGCCGTGAGATTGAGAGTGCAAACAGCTGATAAAACATCACAACAATCCATAAGTAATCCAATACGAGTACTATCTACTCAATACTGTTATCTCCAGTTTAAAAGTCTGAACCAGGAGAGAAATATGCACAGATCAAGCACAGTTTACAAGTGAAAACAGATCTAAACAAATATTTTGGGGAAAGAATACAGGGGATGGACTTTTACACTCAATGAAATGTTAATATGGATTTGTATTTTGGCCAGACATGATGGTTTAAAGTTAAAGCACCTTGAGATAGATTTGTTTCTTATTTGTAAACATGCAGCTTTTCACTTCACAAGATATTAACTGATGGACTGGAGTCATGTGGATTACTTGTGGATTATTGTGATGTTTTTATCAGCTTTATGGAGTCTCATTCTGACGGCACCCATTCACTGCTGAGGATCTTTTGTTGTGATGCAATCCAATGCATACATTTCTTCAATATCTGGTCCAATGAAGAAATAAACTCCTCTACATCTTCAGGGTCAGGATGAATTGTCTTGATTGAAGCAAATTATTAAAAAAAATCCATGTTTCAAGATCTTTTAGCAAATCTTTAGGGAAACTATTCCTTTAAGTGATATAACATTAATGCAATACCAAAATCTGCTTTTCATATTAAAATGTATAATGATAACCATCATAATAATACAAGCGGTATAATAGAAAGCCACTTGATCAATCAGAATAAGCTGAAAGTGGCCTGTCCATAAAACATGGCCAATAGTCACATAGACAGTGCCAGAGTCATATACACTAAGACAAATGAAATGAAATGATGACCATTAGGCACACAACCATGAAGCTAATTGTTTTATTTAAATAATAAACTAATCTATAATAAACAACACAATCATAATATATGATTTCTTTGATCTGACACAGTAGACATCTAAAATAAGACCCAGCGTGTTACATGCAAACTGAAAATAATCGTAGCCTGATCTCCATCTGCCATGAGGGCATCATGTTATCTTGACCTTTTAAGAACTGAAAGGCTCCTGGGAGAGTCTGTCCTGTAATGCTGAGAGGTAGTTATTCCCCCAAGCCCTGGAGGGCATTTATTCTTCTTATATTGAATTAGTTATCTGTTAACGGGACCCCTCACAGTCCATATCATCTGCCCTGCCAGACAAGGACAAATGGTGGCATGCCAGCTGCCCATAACATAGCTACAGTACGTGTAAAGTTGTGTGCCACAATAATGCTTGAAGGGATGGGATGAAAAGGGCAAAGCATTTATCTAACTCTCACGCTCTTGCTTGAAGTGTAAATGACACCTTTCATCATGTCTCTTTTTCTTTCTGTCACTCATGTCTGAGTGTTTGCAATGCATCCAGCTCTCTCTTGCTTTGTGCCCAAGCTGTTATTGATTGAAATTGGCCCCTGGAGCTTGAATGATTTTGGTCTGTCACTATGCGAGACCTGGAAATAAACCAGGGCCAGTGAGAAAGATATGGAAGATAAAAGAGGGACAAATGAAAAGATTAGATTAGAGCTAAGATTAGAAGCAAAGTAATATTCTCTTCTGTGTCTTTCACT
Organism: Carassius auratus; assembly: GCF_003368295.1. Taxonomy (NCBI): domain Eukaryota; kingdom Metazoa; phylum Chordata; class Actinopteri; order Cypriniformes; family Cyprinidae; genus Carassius; species Carassius auratus. The sequence goes on along the minus strand of NC_039249.1, from coordinate 4,754,964 downwards.
GTAATTAACTGTTTAGTACTGAGTCTCCCAAAAGCATCGGAAGCCCAAATATATCATAGAAAACAATCACTTCTATAATCCACTTCTGGGAAGCAGAACACAGACTCATTCTGCTAGTTAACTGAGCTCAAGTTCTGTCTAGTATATTAGCCTGTGGTCAAGCACAGTAAATACTCAGGGTGTGAGTTTGAGATTGCCAAAAAAAATCCAAGCAAGCCAGAACTGAGTAGCCTTACTAACCTACATTATTGTTAAAATCAAAAGTTTAAAGATGTAAGATTTTCTTTTTAATATTTTTGAAAGAAGTCTCTTATGCTCAGCATGGAAGCACTTATTAAATAAAAAAAAGGCAGTAAAAACAGTAATGTTGTGAAATATTATTGCAATTAAAAAAAAAATGCTTACTTATATATACATATATATATTTAAATGTATTCCTATGATGGTGATTCTTCAGAAATCATTTTAATATGCTGAATTTGTACTTGAAATAAGAAGGAACAAGTAACATTTCTTAATATTATCAACATTCAAAAATTCATTTTTCTTCATGCGTGTGTGTGTGTGTGTGTGTGTGTGTGTGTGTGTGTGTGTGTGTGTGTGTGTGTGTGTGTGTGGAAACCATTATAATGTTTTTTTTTTGTTTTTTTGTTTTTTTAAATAGATATAGATTTCGATAACAAGTATCTACTCTTATCAGTTTATTGAATCCATGGCTTGTTGAATAATAATTAAAAAAAACTTGCTGACCTTAAACTTTTGAATAGTAGTCTATACAGTATATCTGTGTATGGAAATATTCATAGACAGGAAAAGGAAACATTGTTTATTCATATTCATTTATATCTAGATGTTTAGAAATGGTCAAAATACTAAGTAAAATGATGTCATCAGGGTTGAATAAAGGTGCTTGCAAGTCTAGAAACTTAACCAGGACACTTGGTATAAATTTCACCTTAGCAGAATAACAGCTTTCTTATTAGTCTTTCAGTCGTGAAATTACCAGCTTCCCAACCCATACTCTTTCTAAAGGTAAGTAAATAAACTAAATAAAGCTGAAAATCAACTATGTAGTCAATGCAATGTTTCTATTCCCAGAGAACACACATACTGGTAAATAATAATAATAATAATAATAATAATAATAATAATAATAATAATAATAATTAATTAATTAATTAATTAATTAATTAATAAAACAATGCCTGAATGCATAAATGTAAAAAGTCTAATTAACAATAAAAAAATACACTTAAAAAATAAGAATAGAAATCTGACCTTGTACCGAGTATAAGATGCCAAGAACATCAAAATACAATAATTCTGAACTTCTGCATATCTGATTATGACTGGCATTTCTTAAAAGGAACTTGTATTTAATTTGTATATGTATTTGTGTTGTCAACGTATTTAGTATTTAAAAGCGAAGCATGTTTGAAACAAACAAATTTTTGGAATTAAGAGAATTCTGCCTTACTGAAAGAGTCAGACTAGTCTCAAAGATGTCAACACTGCCATCTCCTGGACGCCTTAGAGCAAAACGCCCCTATCTCTGCTGTTTACAAGAAACGGCGTTAAGCAAGTCTTTTATTAACTCCTCAACTACTGGGGAAAAATGCACCCGTCTCGCGAAATAATGAGTCTACTGAATAATACATTCATAGTCGAATAATAAGTTAAAGATTGGAAGTCTTCCGTGCTTCTTCTTTTTCAGTCTATGATTCTGTCTCGCAAGAAGTCGGGTTTGATTGGTTTTCCTGACTCGAGGCTCCACTCTTCGGTCATCTGATCGCGTCTGAGACGCAAACTGATCGTCCCCCAAAAGCGGAGCGTTTTCCTCGTCGGATTTCCACAGTAAGATTAAAGTACGAGGTATGTTATTGTAGTGCATCTCACCTGTGCTGGAAACCCTTCTAGTGTAAATGTGGTGATTTATTTGTGAAATAAAATTATTTTTCCTCTAAAAAAATGGCGACGTCGACTGATCGGGGTAAACGATAGAGGCCTGCATGAATCTGGCATCAGATCACTGCGTGTTTCATGCAATTAAACATTGCTTTTTACTTTTTATGCAACACATTGGCCACTAAATCGCTTCCATTAAAAGATCGACGATCGAACTAGTGGTGTAAGCGTTATAGTTTATGTTTTGGGTAACTTTATAATGCCTCATCATCAGTTCAATCACAACAAATATCTGTTTTAGCAGTTGCAAATTGCATGTTATATGCTCTCCATTTGCAGTACACGTGCTCGAATTTTGTCAAGAGGTGAACTGAAGCAGATGTTTGGGTCATAGTATTATCATCTTGTGATTCTGTGTCGTTCTTTATAATGACCGGAAGAGTATCTCAGTTTAATGTCCAGTGGTGAACATTTAATACAGGTTTAGGCCTGGTATCAGACTGGCATAAAGTTGGCTTGACGTTGGACGTTGGATATTCGCAAATCTAGGGACCGTCTCTAAAGTTACACGAGAAACTACTATACACTTCTCTAACGTCAATAGCATGCAAGGAGAATGACTAACAGTCAGGAAAACAACTTTTAACTGTTCATCCAGGTGTCAACTATAATGCACACCTTTTATATTTTTTGATAATTATTAAAATAAACTGTAAATCATGTGGAAAACAATTGCTACTTTTCATTACCGAATGGACTTAAATACAAATTGAAAGCTCAATAACATTTGAACAGAATGATTCACTTTCATAAAACATACTGTAAAGTGTTCATCTAGGTGTCAGCTACAATGCACACCTTTTATATTTTTCATAATTATTCAAATAGACTGTAAATCATGTGTAAAATATTGCTACTTTTCATTACCGAATGGGCTTAAATACAAATTTAAAGCTCAATAAAAATTGAACAGGATGACTCACTTTCATAAAACATACTGTAAAGTGTTCATCTAGGTGTCAGCTATAATGCACACCTTTTATATTTTTCATAATTATTCAAATAGACTGTAAATCATGTGTAAAATATTGCTACTTTTCATTACCGAATGGGCTTAAATACAAATTTAAAGCTCAATAAAAATTGAACAGGATGACTCACTTTCATAAAACATACTGTAAAGTGTTCATCTAGGTGTCAGCTATAATGCACACCTTTTATATTTTTCATAATTATTCAAATAGACTGTAAATCATTTGTAAAATATTGTTATTTTTAATTACCGAATGGGCTCAAATGTAAAATATGCCATAACTTGAAGTTCAATAGAATTTGAACAGAATGACTCACTTTCATAAAACATACTGTAAAGTGTTCAACTAGGTGTCAACTATAATCCACACCATTCAGATTTTTCATAATTATTCAAATAAACTTTAAATCATATGTAAAATATTGCTATTTTTCATTACCGAATGGGCTCATATGTAAAATATGCCATAATTTAAAGCTCAATAGAATTTGAACCGAATGACTCACTTTCATAAAAACATACTGTAAAGTGTTCATCTAGGTGTCAGCTACAATGCACACCTTTTATATTTTTCATAATTATTCAAATAGACTGTAAATCATGTGTAAAATATTGCTACTTTTCATTACCGAATGGGCTTAAATAGAAATTTAAAGCTCAATAAAAATTGAACAGAATGACTCACTTTCATAAAACATACTGTAAAGTGTTCATCTAGGTGTCAGCTATAATGCACACCTTTTATATTTTTCATAATTATTCAAATAGACTGTAAATCATTTGTAAAATATTGTTATTTTTAATTACCGAATGGGCTCAAATGTAAAATATGCCATAACTTGAAGCTCAATAGAATTTGAACAGAATGACTCACTTTCATAAAACATACTGTAAAGTGTTCAACTAGGTGTCAACTATAATCCACACCATTCAGATTTTTCATAATTATTCAAATAAACTTTAAATCATATGTAAAATATTGCTATTTTTCATTACCGAATGGGCTCATATGTAAAATATGCCATAATTTAAAGCTCAATAGAATTTGAACCGAATGACTCACTTTCATAAAAACATACTGTAAAGTGTTCATCTAGGTGTCAGCTACAATGCACACCTTTTATATTTTTCATAATTATTCAAATAGACTGTAAATCATGTGTAAAATATTGCTACTTTTCATTACCGAATGGGCTTAAATAGAAATTTAAAGCTCAATAAAAATTGAACAGAATGACTCACTTTCATAAAACATACTGTAAAGTGTTCATCTAGGTGTCAGCTATAATGCACACCTTTTATATTTTTCATAATTATTCAAATAAACTTTAAATCATATGTCAAATATTGCTACTGTAACTTTCATTACCAAATGGGCTTAAATACAAATTTAAAGCTCAATAGAATTTGAACAGAATGACTCACATTCATAAAACATACTGTAAAGTGTTCATCTAGGTGTCAGCTATAATGCACACCTTTTATATTTTTCATAATTATTCAACTAGACAGTAAATTGTGTGTAAAATATTGCTATTTTTCACTACTGAATGGACTTAAAGACAAATTTAAAGCTCAATAGAATTTGAAAAGGATGATTCACTTTCATAAAACATACTGTAAAGTGTTCATCTAGGTGTCTACTATAATGCACAACCAATTCAAATTTTTCACAAGTATTCAATTAGTTTTAAATCATGTGTAAAATATTGCTACTTTTCATTACCGAATAGGCTCAAACACAAATTGAAAACTCAATAGAATTTCAGCTGAAAATGTACAATCAATATATTTCAGATGTATTCTTTAAACAACAATGAAAGAAACATCAATGATGACAACAATGATACTTCCATCATTTTTATTGTTCAATTATTATCTTTTCAATATTTTCATATTTCCCAGGAACATCCCCAGTCCCTAGACTCCCACAAATACCTTAACTTTTACATAAAACAACTGTAATACATTATTTACACAGGATTTTTTAATTATTTGCATAGGCAGCACTTCCAATCACTCTTTCGAGCCCTGTTAAACTGGCCCTCTGTCATTTGAATGCATGTCACATGGAACCACCTCTTGCATTGATGACATTCGATCTGAAAAAAAAAAAGAAAATAATAAAATATATAATCTTTTCAAATTGATTAGTAATATTATATATATACACACACACACACACACATACTGTACATATACAGTATAAGCATTTATAAATTCACAGTAAAGCACAGCTTATGTATAAGCTTCAAATTAATTGCCACATCAAATAATACTTAAGGCAATAAGCCACAAGAAGCTTTGGTTTACTGTAAATTTATAACAGCTAAGGGCTGTGGTTAGGCACGATGTGAAGAGGAGTGACACACAGATGTAAACATAGGTGTATGTTTGTAGAATAATTTACAACAGCTTCAAAAGCGGCTCAAACCATCAGAATCAAGGACCGAAACTACCCATTTTATAAATTAATATATTAAATTAATTAAAAGCAAACAGTTATCTAAACGATGCAAACAACAAACAAAACAATAGAACATGGCATCAAATGAAAATTAAAAATGGCACAGAAAAAAACATTCCCTAAAGGTCAAAACAATCCCAGTCCTAATTATTAATTTTATTTTTACTATTACTTTTTTATTATTATTTAAAAAAAATGGTACAATTGAGCATCTTAACAATGTAATATGATATTTATTTTAATTTTCCATTGTGAAAAATTCTGAAGGCTTACATGTATCTAGTTACAGAGTGAGGTTTCTGAAATTGCAATTAAACTATTTTTAAACCTTAAAACATGTCACAATATAGCAAGTTACAAATCAGTGAGACATTATTCCACTCAGTTTAAAGTTAAAACATTGTTTTTCAAGAACATTTTTTTTTTTCAGAGTGTGACACCAAGGAAAGGCCTTCTTTGAATGTGCTGTGGAAGCGCTGCGCGTGACAGACAAATTGTCAAATTTAAAACGTAAAACAGTCAAAATGATAAGTTGTTTCTGAGATAACGTTAAGCAAAAAAAAATACACATAGAGCAGCTTTTACTACACAGAGCCATTGTTCACTGACAAGCTGTGCAAAACCATGCTAATAATGAAACGTGAATTTGGGTAGTGAATGCTGCTCTTAAAAAAATGTGTAAATCAAGAGTAAAAAATTCTGTCTCTGTCTCTCTCTCTCTCTCTCTCTCTCTCTTTCTCATGCTCTCACTCACTCACAGATACACACACACAGTTGTTAACAATGTAGTATGACCATATTAATTGTATAAGGAATGGTATTACCCACCCAAACCGTTTTTGCACCTCCACCAGGGGGTTTTGAGGCAGCACAAGCAGAACAGTAATGTCCTCTCTTGAATACTGAAAACATGGTTATATGTTAGCTGTGTTGGCGAATGGTACATAATGTAAATAACGCATAGTAGTCCATGACCCTATGTTTACTACTAAAAATTGTATTTCTCTTGTATTCCTCATGTAAAAAGGATATTGCGTGTTATAAAATGAATGGTTTTCTAGAAGTTTTTCAAATCTACACTTTACAGTATATGTTGTATTATAAATGACAGCTGTACAAGAAATATATTACCTGAGGCTTGCAGAATTTCCTCTGCCATTCTCAGTCGCACATCTTCCATATGCTGCTTGGATGTGTTTATCATCAAATGACAAGGGATGCGTGGGAAATCAGCTACAACTCCCTAAATGAACACCTTACAGTATGTTTTATGAAAGTGAGTCATTCGGTTCAAATTCTATTGAGCTTTAAATTATGGCATATTTTACATTTGAGCCCATTCGGTAATGAAAAATAGCTATATTTTACATATGATTAACAGTTTATTTGAATAATTATGAAAAATATAAAAGGTGTGCATTATAGCTGACACCTAGATGAACACTTTACAGTGTGTTTTATGAAAGTGAGTCATCCTGTTCAATTTTTATTGAGCTTTAAATTTGTATTTAAGCCCATTCGGTAATGAAAAGTAGCAATATTTTACACATGATTTACAGTCTATTTGAATAATTATGAAAAATATAAAAGGTGTGCATTATAGCTGACACCTAGATGAACACTTTACAGTATGTTTTATGAATGTGAGTCATTCTGTTCAAATTCTATTGAGCTTTAAATTATGGCATATTTTACATTTGAGCCCATTCGGTAATGAAAAATAGCAATATTTTACATATGATTAACAGTTTATTTGAATAATTATGAAAAATCTGAATGGTGTGGATTATAGTTGACACCTAGTTGAACACTTTACAGTATGTTTTATGAATGTGAGTCATTCTGTTCAAATTCTATTGAGCTTCAAGTTATGGCATATTTTACATTTGAGCCCATTCAGTAATGAAAAATAACAATATTTTACAAATGATTTACAGTGTATTTGAATAATTATGAAAAATATAAAATGTGTGCATTATAGCTGACACCTAGATGAACACTTTACAGTATGTTTTATGAAAGTGAGTCATCCTGTTCAATTTTTATTGAGCTTTAAATTTGTATTTAAGCCCATTCGGTAATGAAAAGTAGCAATATTTTACACATGATTTACAGTCTATTTGAATAATTATGAAAAATATAAAAGGTGTGCATTGTAGCTGACACCTAGATGAACACTTTACAGTATGTTTTATGAAAGTGAATCATTCTGTTCAAATGTTATTGAGCTTTCAATTTGTATTTAAGTCCATTCGGTAATGAAAAGTAGCAATTGTTTTCCACATGATTTACAGTTTATTTTAATAATTATCAAAAAATATAAAAGGTGTGCATTATAGTTGACACCTGGATGAACAGTTAAAAGTTGTTTTCGTGACTGTTAGTCATTCTCCTTGCATGCTATTGACGTTAGAGAAGTGTATAGTAGTTTCTCCTGTAACTTTAGAGACGGTCCCTAGATTTGCGAATATCCAACGTCCAACGTCAAGCCAACTTTATGCCAGTTGTTAACTGAGATGGCTGCTGTGTGAGGCGCTCGGTTAATGTTCAGTCGCTGGATGGCGAGCTCAAATCTGTCTGTGCCAGTCTCGTTTTGCAGTATAAACAAAACAAAGTTAAATCCAAAACCCAGTGGTTGAGGGTTTCAGATGGATGGTTGATGATGCAATTTTACTTACGTTCTATTAATTTCTGATGTGTAGACTGCTGCGTTTTAATTTTGTACATGCATGTTTTTAATTAATCTGTTATATCAAAGGTTTCAACATCAAAATTGAACTCATTTGCTTAATGCACAATATTGGTTTTGATGTTTCATGAGTAAAAATGTTTTATATAATATTAACTAAGGTTATGGCAGTAATGGCAAATAAAGACAGATCTTAATTTTTACTTGTAAATATGTAACATTGTAGAAGGAGAATTGGTGGTTACTGTTGTTTCCTTTAGATTTTTCTGCACTTTTACAGTTAGAAAAACTTGACATAAGGAGAGATTAATTGTAGGGATTCGCCACTCACATCTTTAAATCATTTGATCTGGACTGCATGTCCCAAAAGCATTATATGCTATCTATAAGTACATCATACTGGAGACTAGGGTTACACAATTAATATAATTACAATTATGTATGCAGCAGCAATTAGTTGTTCAAAGTCCACTTCTTTTATTCTGCGTGCTTCAGATGCGTTTTTTTCTTTCTACAAATTATATTAAGAGTTTTCCCCATTATTTTAATTTTAATTTTAGTATAACATTATAATACCATTCATATTATTATTATTTTTTTACTTTTTTTAAATTTAAAGAAGAAACCAATCCAATGTTTATTTGACATTTTAGGTTTAAAACTATAGAAAAGCACTAAAAGGTTTTCAGTGTTTTCAGAGTGTACAACATACAGTTGCATTAAACAATGGTATAAACATCATTCGGTGTAAATTGTGATGGTCGTGTTTAGGGGTGTAACGATACGCGTATTCGTATTGAACCGTTCGGTACGACGCTTTCGGTTCGGTACGCGGTACGCATTACATATACCGAACGGTTCGTTGGAGTAATTAATTATATTTGAAAAAAAAAAAAAAGAGAGAGAGAGAGAGAGAAATATAATGATATGCGTTCAACAAGGTAGCCCAATAACCCAAACAACGTAACAGGCAACGCCCCTGACACTCCCGAAGAAGAAAAAAAACACCATCTTATATGTTTATGTTAGGCTACTCATCAGGCGCTCGCTCACTCAGTACGCGCTGCAGGCTCGTTGCAAAATAGCCAATGCGTTGAACAGACTAGAAATGAGAAGATCCTCCAATAACCAACAGGTCTGGTTCACATATCGTGCCTAAAAACGCATGGAAAACGCTAAGCGCGTCTTTCTCCTCCTTTCCAAAGCGCTCGGGCAGAAGCGCTCATGAGGCGTCTGTCTTTGCTAAGCAACAATGACGTGCTCTCTCCATGAGACACGGAAATTTCAGCGAAGGATAAATGGATTTGCAGCTCTAAAAATCGCTTGCAGTAGCTCTGCTACTAAATTTATTTCAAAATTGCAATCCATATACAACTATGATCAGCTGTTCCTTCATCTTGGCTGAGCTCTCAACGTTGTTACGGGAAAGGATGAAGCTGATTGGTTGGTTCTTGTCACATGACCAGTGTTGGGGCTAGTTACTCAAAAAAGTAATATATTACATATTACATATTACTCTCAAAAATAGTAATGCCTTACTTTACTTTATTACTCCCTGGAGAAAGTAACTAGTTATATTACTAGTTATATTACTAGTTACATCTTTTTTTCTTAATTACTCTATGATTGCCTGAGATGCATCAGATGGAGGGAGAACATACAAAGGAGGAGTGTTCTTTAGGGTCTTTATCAGTGGCGGCTCCTGCCAATTCTCTCAGGGGGGGCAAATGTTTGCTCTATTAATGAGGATAGGTCACCCATTCAATTGATAAATTAACGGGTAGTTAAAGATGTAAAGGGAACCGAACTACTATAGTATTAATTAAAAATAAACTGACATTAGGAATCAATCTCTTGCACTCCTTATTTTTCTATATCCGTGTTAACACTATTCATCAGCATATGAAGACTAACACTAGGATGTGGTTTTTCCAAAAAATACTTTTTACTTTTCGATTTCAGTTTAATAAGAAATAATTGAAGTCACATAAATCACTGTTTACACAACTCACTTATATTACTGCTCGTCAGTACACCTGTTCTCTAATCAGCGGTTAATTCCATCAGGTGCGTGATTTCACATAGAGCAGCTGTTACTACACAGAGCCGTTATTAACTGAGAAGATGCGCAAATCCAGTTCATTTTCAGCGTTTATTGGCACGGTTGTATGAACATATGGTTCACGCACCTGATGGAATAAACCGCTGATTAGAGAACCGGCTTTACTGAGATGCGCATTAACGAGCGGCCGATCGTGATCGGAGCACTCCTACAAAATAATTACTGAATCTCCACCCGTCGAAACTAGCTTTCTGTTGCTGGGAACCTTCCTCTGAAAAAGAGCTTGCCATTGTTGACGCTTCCATTTTTCCCCATCTGTCTGAGCGAGCCGCTCTGCTGCCGGCTGTCGACCAATCAGTGATGGTAAATGATACCTCGTGCCAAACCCAGACCAATCACTGTTCCATTCACGCCCTCCTTCCCTTCTGTTCTCTGTGTTGTGTGCCTTGTGTGTGATGAAGGTGCTACTGGCAAATGTAACGCAAGTAACTAGCTTGGGAAAACTGTAATAATATTACCATTTTCAGACGAGTAATGCCTTACACTACTAGTTACTGAAAAAAGTAATATTATTACAGTAACGCGTTACTTTGTAACGCGTTACACCCAACACTGCACATGACCCGCGGTGCGCTTGCGGCATTCTGAAAAGTTGAGTTTTTGCATTTTGCTGTATCTAAAACGTATCGAACCGAACCGAACCGAACCGTGACATCAGTGTATCGTATCGAACCGAACCGTGAATTTTGTGAACCGTTACACCCCTAGTCGTGTTTAAAAATCGCAGGTTTCAAGGTAATAATTGACAAATTATAATTTGTGTCATAATTGTGCAGCCCTACTAGAGACCATTGAAAAAAGCAGCTCTGGTTGCAGATTTGCCAAGTCCGTTTACCAGAACCTGAGCCCAATTAGTACACCAAACTAACCCAATCATGGTCCAGTGAAATTGGCTATCGAAATCATGTTCCAGGGGGTCAAAACCTTCTTCCAAGGGTTCCACGTTGATAGAAAATAGGAGCAGACAAAACCAATAACAAGAAAGTAGCCCAATTCCACAGGAAAACCACAGGCTTGGAAACACTGACTGTTTGCATAGTTAGAAATTGATTTATTTCAGAAATGTTCAGTGCAAAGGCTCTGTAGTTTTTTATTTATTTATTTTTTGTATACAGAAGTAGGTTCTTCGCTTTATTTTTTCATTGAACTGGTCATGAAGAGGAGTCAACTTAGTGATCTTTGTTGACAGGGAAGGACAATATTGACAGTCCAGACTCTTAATTACATCTCACCAGCATTAATGTAAAAGGCCAAAGTACTGCTGACAGGCTATTAATAATGTACAGTTGCCTAGTATCTATTAATTGTCAGTCTGGCCTATCATGTTGTCATGTGTTGAGGCATGTTTGTCCCTACCTGTTCACATTCAGGCGAAAAAACCAACCCTACTAAAGCACATGCATGAGAGTTGTGTGAAGGTAGTCCTAAACTGTGATATTATTTTGCTTTGTCTGTCTTGTCCTTTTTGCTTGCTGTTTTTTCTTCTTCAGCGAAGACATGGAAACCTGTTTAAAATCCTTGAAGCTGGAGATTTGAGATTGTGTGACAGAAGCGGAAAATGGTCGAATCCGTTTTTGCCATTTCTGTGTGAGGACGTGAAGACAACAAGCCAGTAACCCTATCTGTGTGTTTTTCCCTCCTAATTTTTCCAGCTTTTCATTGTTCTTGGAAAGTTGTGTGCCCCCTGTTGCATTGAGGCATTTTGGGAGTCTGCCGCTTTTAGGCCCCGCCTCCCTTCAGTTGGCACAGATAAAGACTCAGTTGGCACTGCACCAGCTAAATGCAATTGCTGGCACAAGTGTCCCTCCGCCTCCAATTACTTTCCCTGCTTTGACCTTGCTCAACTTGCTCAAGGTCACCATGTCGCATCCTTTATATAATCCCCGTGGAGGGCCATTTTCCAGTGGTCAGAGACCCGTCGGTCAGAGACCCGTTGTGCCTGGCCAGTATGGTCTTGGGTCACAGCCTCGAATGGAGCTAGGGGCAGCCCGTCTTGGCCCGGGTTCCATATCCGGTGCTCGCGGGGGACTGATGGTCAACCAGCCCCTCTCACTGGGACAGCGCCAGGCTCAGATTTCCCCAGATCTTGAAGCCGCCATAGACAGGAACCTTCGGGGAGCCCGCGAGGAAGTTCGTCTTCTCACTCAAATGCTCCATCAACCCAAAAAAACAGATCCCCGTCTGAGAGAGGATGCAAGGGATGAAGCGCTTCCATCCGGCAGCGGCTTTTCAGGGACTTCGCGATCTGATGAAGTGGACTGGTCCTTATACCAAGCCCCAGGCAAACTCATTTCATCTTCAAGTTTGGACCGTCCTTCCAGTTCTTCACAGCTGTTCCCATCTGCAAGTTTTGTTGGAGGATCAAGTGGTTTGGACAGCCAGCCTCCGCCAGAAAAGCGGCCTTCACGCTACACCTCTGAAAGTGCCAGCAGCCTCCTAGCAAGTTTTGGACTCTCCAACGAGGACCTAGAACTTCTGAGCCACTATCCAGATGATCAGCTGACCCCCGACAACCTGCCGTTTATTTTACGAGACATCCGAATGCGTAAAGCCAAGAGGGACGTTGATGCGAGATCGGAATACAACAAAGTTATTGACTATGGACATTCTAGAAAAAATGACTATCCAGACGAGACTCCAGATGGATTTGCAAGTAAACACCTTCCTAAAGAGTCACCAAAGTTTGTGAGGGAGGTCTCTGGACCACCCTTCATTGGCATGGACATCACAAAGCCTCCTCCGCCGTGTCAGCCAGCTCCAAGCCCTGTGCAAGTTCCAAAGCTTCAGAAACCTCCGCCTGTAGATCCGAGACCCTCCAAGACGATTCCAGCGAGACCATCTGCTTCCCAGCCTGTTCTGCAGCCTCCCAGTCGACCTCCTCTACCTCTACAGATACCGCCTCAACTTGGTGTTCTTCCTATGATGACCGTTGACGACATCTCCAGAAGTCTGAATCCCAACTGGATCCCGTTCCTTTCACCTGCAATCAGCGCGCCTGCCATGAAGAGGCTTCCAACGCCGACCATGATGAACGATTACTCCGCAGCTACACCAAGAATCTTTCCTCATACATGCTCTCTATGTAACATTGAATGTGTCCAGATTAAGGTGAGTATCTTCTTACCCAGTTGTGTCTCTTTTGAAAGCATAATGTGTTTTGCTTTTTTGTATGTAAAAGGGTCTCACTTCTTGTTTCATTCATTTAAAATGTGAACTTTGAGCTAGAACTGTATTAAATTTAAATAAAATGTCAGAAACCTGTATTGAAATTTAAATGTTTGTTAACTTCAGTTGCTTATAAAGGGTTTCCATATTGTGGGTTAAAAAAAACTGATGTAGAATATATAATAACTGGCTGGAAAAAGAAATGTATCCTGACTATTTTAAGTCAGTTTCAGTTTCAGAATGTGTTTTATCAGTCAGTTTTCTGGAAACCTTGGGGATGCCTGATGAAAAACCATATGTTGAAACCTAGTTTAAGACTTTGGACTGGCTGAAATAAATACTGTTCCTGTTGTGAATGCAGTCCTGATGACTTTCCTCAATGCAGAAGACAAAGGCAGATGCCAATCTTCATCTTCGTAATACCTGAAGCAACGCCTTGGACTTTTTCATGTTGTGAAATTCATGGACGTTTTGTTGTAATGAGACTATAGTGGATTTAACAGGCTTTATCACATCTCATATCTGGACTTCTTGTATTTCTTTTTTTGTTTTTGAAAGTTTTTAGCACCATATTCAAAATATTGTGAATCTTTTTTTATGATCAATTGCACTGTTTAAAGAACTATTGGTAATTAAAGCAAAGCCATTGATAATTAAAGCATTTTTGTTTGATCACAGGACTGGCTTGAGCATCAGAATACAAATCTTCACATTGAGAGTTGTAGACGTCTTAGGAAACAGTGAGTGCTTTTTATGAATGGCTTCCATTGCTCAAGAACTCCATTGGAGAATCTCGTTTAACGGCTAAAACTAAAACCATGTCCTTGTTTTGTTATTATAGATATCCTGACTGGAATGTTGAGTCTGTCCCCGTTTCAAGGTAAATCCCTATCATATCTTGGACACTTTAATCTAGAAATAAAATTCATCTTATAATTTACAATAATTGTATAAATGTTAAAAAGGCTTTTAAATGCACTTGGTTGATCATCCGCAGACCTGAGCCAAAAACAGAACACAGCAGATCAAAGCGTCACACTCGATCGCACTCATACTCCAGATCCCCCAGTCCAAAGCGGCACCATGAATCCTCAAGCCGACGTAAGCGATCCCGTTCACGCTCCCGCTCCCGATCCAGTTCTCGATCCCGAAGCTCTAGAAGGTACCGGCGTTCCAGAAGTCACAGCCGGTCCCCCCATAGGAAGTCTCGAAGCAGTCCTTACAGACGGAGGACCCGTAGTCCACCATCTCATCGGTCAAGGTCTCCAGGTTACAGTAGGCGCTCTCCTGTACGCCGTTCGAGCCCCCGTCGTTCGAGCCCATCCTGGCAACAGAGATCTAGCAGTAGTGAACGATTGGCCATGAAACTCATTTCATCAAGTAAGACCTTTTATTGCAATGCTCTTGTAATGAAAACGTACAGTTTGCTTTCAGATCACTTGGTGTACTAATGCGTTAAGTTCATTTCTTGCCCACAGCTGAGTTTTCTTCAATCGCAGACAGTAGTACTTTGAAGGCTGTTGTGAAGTCCTTGGCACCAGCCCTGCTAGCTGAGCTAGCAAAGAAGAAAAGTAGTTCCACTGCTTCCTCATCAAAGGGAAGCAGTAGCAGCAGTAGCTGGAAACGGCCGCCCTCTCCTAAGAGAGCGGAGTACTCCAAGTCAAGCAGGAGCTCCACCTCAAAGTCCTCCAGCACTCCAAGGGTACGTCCTCATATTGCAGTTACAGGCTGTTTGTTCCTACATTGCTTTAGATTTAAGTCAGATTGTGTTGTCGTATTTCTATCAGGGTCATTAGAAAATCCAAGGATGAAGGTAGGAGTATCTGTACTAATAATTATGCATGAAATCTAATTGTTATCTTTGTTTCTGCATGATGTGAAGCCAAGGCCCAAGGATGCCCCTGGCACATCCTGTTTGTTGAGGCTCATTGGAGTTCCTCATGGGACTACAAGCAAAGAACTGACTGATGCCATCGAGCCTTTTGGCAAGATTTATACTGCCATCCTTCTCAAGGCAATTAGAGAGGTAGAAATAATGTGTTTGTCATGTGTGGTTTTATTTTTCATTAATCTTTGAATGTACGGCACTGTGCAGGTAGTCTACCTCTCTGTAAGATGTGGCCTTCACTGCTTTGTAATTTACATAGAGTCAGACTTAGTAATTTATATATATATATATATATATATATATATGCCTACACAAATGTCCAGTTCATATAAACAAAGTTCTTTTGAATACTTTTTTGTGACTGTTTTTATTTAGCTCCAGAAGTTGTAACACTTGTATATCCTGGGTTTCTAAAAATGCACAGTACCATTCAAAATATTGGGGTTGGCCAGATTGTTTTTGTTTGCTTGTTTTTTAAATCTCTTATGATCACCAAGGCTGCATTTAATTGCTCAAAAATACAATAAAAACTGTAGAATTGGGAAAAAATATGATTGCATCTTAACATTTTGTATGGTAGTGTAACGCAAATATGTGCATTTGAAATGTAGTTGTTGTAGCTGTTGGAAACTTTTGTGGTTTGCACTCTCTTCAGGCCTCGGTGTGTATGGAGAGAGAGGAGGATGCCAAAGCTTTGCTCAACTATAAGAACCTGATGATTCGTGGACAGTTTGTTAAAGTCTGCATGGAGAAGGTATGTTTGAGTCTCTTGGCGGTTCCTCTTACAGATGAACCATACCATGATAGCCCTGATATTAAATCCAATTTGTGCATTTTTGTAGGATGCAAGAGATGATGATGATGATGGGAGAAAATCTGTTAAGACCGAAAAACCTGTTAAGAAGTAAGTGCTCATGCGTGCAGTGGTTTTGCAGATATAACTGTTGACTTTTATTTTCCATGTTTGCAAAGGGTTCTGTAAATGAACTTGTGTCCTGTTACAGAAAAGAGGTGACTACAACAACAGAACCAACCCAATCAGCAAAAGTAAAGGGTGCAGACCCAGTTAAGGCACCTCAGACAGCAAAAGCAAAAGATGTGACCGGATCCAAGACGTCTCAAGTGACCAAGGGAAAACCGAGCGACCCCAAAAAGACTGTTCAGACAGCTAAAGCTAAACCCCTTGCTAAGGGTTCAGGTGAGTAGCTGTCTTCATCTGTAATTCTTGTGGTCATGCAAGACAATCTGTATAACGTTTTGTGTGTGTGTGTGTGTGTGTGTGTGTGTGTGTGTGTGTGTAATTTGACAGAGACAGCAGTTGCAAAGAAATTGGTGAAGAAGGTATGTTATTTTGTGTTCCCTGTCTAAACTTTTAAATTGTCTTCTTCTCACTTTGTTAAATTATCTACTTCTATATATTTTTTGGACTATAGGAAGTACCCTGGAGAAAAAATATAATTGAGATTACAAATCTTCCAGAGGAGGGGGTTACTGAGGATGACCTCACCAACCTTGCTAAACCATATGGCTTCAGTGCAACTCCTCTCATAGCAATCAATCAAAAAAAGGTATTAATATTCGGAAATTATATAGTTTTTTAAATATTATATAATTTTTATAATATTATTTTAATATTTATAGTGTTTTATAAATTTTAACATTCTTTTTTTATACTTTTTTTAGGCGTATCTGCAGATGCCCAACACAGAGACAGTTGAAGCAATGGTGAAGGCCTGCTCTGAGACCCCAGCTAAAGTACAAGACAAGGAGATCACTGTTAAGATGATGATGCAACCTATTGACCTGAATTACACTGTGAGTGTGTACTCCATCTCTTAAATTACGCATAGGACAATCCAAGGATAATATAAGATAACCCAAATTTATTAAACTTTCTGTGTTCTCTCTAAAAAATGCAATAATTATTAACTCTGTGTTGTCAATCAGATAAAAGGACATTTATTTATACTTGCTTGATTAATTCTGGTTAGGTTTGACTGAATGTTTTATCTTTATCTGCCCCAAAGGAGTCAGTATTCAGAGTGCTAATGGACATGGAGAAATCACCTGTAAGTAAATGCCCAAAAGACGAATTAAAATTAAATAACGTGTATCATGGCTCAGACTCTCTTTTTCCCTCCTGACCACAGGAAATCATCACATTGCCAGAACGCCTTCTCATTGTTGGCAATGTGCCAAAAACACTTGGGGCAATCAAGGAAGTAGAGACCATAATTAAACGCCATGGTACCTTCAAGAAAGTTTTGCCACTTAATGGCAGGGTACGCAACTATAATTCAATTTCTATATTAATTAAACAATCTTATTTTTTTATTTCACACATAATATATTTGCAGAGAAACAGGAAAAGCAATAATGTAGTGACTTTAAAATAATGTTTGGCTTTATCTTCCAGTTTTTTTTTTTAAATCTATTTTCTATTATTAAAGGGAAATGTGAGGTCTTAGCTGACTGTTGCGATATTGTTTTATTTTGTTTAAATCTTAGATTATTTTTGAGATGGAGAATGCTAATACCGCAAGGGCTCTCTTCACTCGCTTCCTCAAGATTCGATGTGTGGTCCAGAACAGTGCCCTTAGCTTCCAACTAGCCAGACCAGTCAAGGTAATTCAGCTGGTATTTTCTGCCATTTACATGTGTAGCATCACCTCAATGCTTTTACTGATGCAATTAAAAATTCAATCAATCATGTTGTCATTTATTTAACAGTTTAAAAAGAAGACTGAAGCAAAAGGGTAAGAGCGGAGAAATTAAATATTTTGCTTTTACTTATAAACGGTTCTGGAGATGTCAAAATGAATTTCTCTCTTATGTTTTACTCTCCCCTTAGAGCAAACCCTCCTGATACAACAATAAAAAAAACGAATATCGTCAAAGCCCAAAAGGTAGTAGCTGCATCTACTGCAGGTCCACCTGTCCCAAAAGACAAAGCTCCCAAAACTACTGCTAGTACTGCAGCTAAAAAAGATGAAATTATTATTATAAGCGATAGTGAAGTAAGTTTGAATGAAAGTGTTGCTGATGAAAAGATGAATATTGATACAGCTGCAACTAAAGTTACTGCAGTTCCCGAAGACAATACAGTTGATGGGTCTGCTAATGCAGAAACAACTACTACTGAGAATAAAGCAGAGAAGGATACCCAAGATGTTAATGAAACTCTCATGGAGACCCCTGAAACCGAATCTGTGATAAAAGAGGATGAAGCTGCATCCTTAGTTCCCACGGCTGAATCTGAGATTGTGAATAAGAAGCTTGAAGTTGAGTCCTCCGTTTCCTCTTCAGGATCTGCCGGTTCGGCTGAGTCTGGGAAAGCGGAGTTTAAAGTTGAATCATCAGTGCCTGCAGAATCTGCTGATTCAGTTACATCTCCAAACACAGAGCCTGAAGGTGGATCCACAGTTCTTGCTTCAGAATCTGGAAAAACAGAGCTTGAGGTTGCATCGGCTGTTTCCACTTCAGAGCCTGC
This sequence comes from Carassius auratus, assembly GCF_003368295.1. Lineage (NCBI taxonomy): Eukaryota > Metazoa > Chordata > Actinopteri > Cypriniformes > Cyprinidae > Carassius > Carassius auratus. The sequence continues at coordinate 4,736,205 of NC_039249.1, read as the reverse complement.
AGTTTCAGTGGAGTCTGCAGAAGAAGAGCATGAATTGGCTTCCATTTCAATCGACTCGACCGATCAAACAGGAACATTGCTTAAGAAAGACAATCAGAATGTCCTGCAGGCTGACGATGTTCCCAAAGAACTGGTTCCTACATCTGTGGAAGAAAGCAAAACTGACAATTCAAAGTTAGAAGAAGACAATAATGTTGACTCCAAGTCAGAAATGGAGATTGTTGCTTCAACTGTTAGCAGTGAGGAAACTGCAGTAGAGGCTATGGAGACCCAGAGTCCAGAAGATCCTACCAAAGGCATTGATATCAAAGATGATGTTTTAGAAACTGACAAGCTCAAGATTGAAGACAAGGGACAAACTAATGACTTGAAACCAACTGAACCTTTAGAGATGGACATAAATCCTCAGTCTAGTAATGATAATGAACCTGTTGGAGAGAATGTCCCTGCAGCTGACCTACCCTCCACTTCTGATCAAACGGTCAGTAATTCATCTGTCACAGTTACATGTGCCTCAAAAAGTCCTCAACCGGTGCTTGAGCCCATCCAGATTGATGACGATTCTCTGGACTTTCCTCCGGTTACACAGGAGATTTTAAAGGCCCTTGAATTAGCTGTCCATCAATGTCGCTTACAGTCTTCACTAAAACGTGCTGAAGAAGAAGCCAGACAGAATGCAGAAATGGAGAAAAAAGTTGCAGAGAAGAAAACCGCAAAAGGTCCGTCAAGCTCAAAGAAGCCTGCTCAAGCTACGAAGAAGACCACTCAAGCTGAGAGTAAAAAGATTCAGAACGAGAAAGAGAAAAAGTCTCCAAATTCTGGGTCAAAGAGTAAGCCTGCAGACACCTCGTCCCCAGAGAAAGAGCCAATGTCTAGATTCAGGAGCAGGGGTAATTCTGAAGAAGAGGGCCCTAGCACCAGACGTGGGGGATCCTCTGGGTCCTCCTCCTCCCGGAGGAGCAGGCGGGAGTCCACTCCTCCATCAAAGCGTTTAAGGGGGCATGATATTGATCACAGGGTGAGGTGTACCAAATCTCTATATATAGCTATTGTTTGAAGATGTTTGAAATGGTACCTTGATGTTCCTGCTTTTATTAATCACACAATGTTAATCTTTCCACTTGTTTATAGGTGAGCAAAAACTCACAGCCTTCAAGAAGTCAATCAAAAACAAGGACGGCTGAAAAGGTGAGTGTCAAAACTTAACAAGTCTGCGGTCTAAAAACTGAAGATAGGCATTGCTGATTAAGAATTTGTGCTCTCCAGGAAAACAGTGAGGAACCGTTTCCATTTAACATTGATGAGTTTGTGACCGTTGATGAAGTAGGGGATGATGCAGAGGAGACTGGGGTCTCAAATACTGAGTCATCGGTCAAGGATGAGAAGATTAAGGATAAACCCGATTCCAACGCTGTAGTCTCTCCTATTGCGGAGTCCGATTCAGGTGATCAAACGAAACAAACCGACGACATTGTTGGTTGTGAATCTGCAGATAAAACAGAAGCCAGTATTGAAGAAACCACACCAGCTGTAGAAGTTGTTGCACCTCTAAAGCCAGAAGAGCAAGAGTCTCAGGAAGAGAGTGCTGATAAACCACTGGGAACTGATAGGATGGAAACTGCTGCTGACAACGAGACAACAGAGCCTTGTACTGTAGCAGAAAGTGCTTCAGCATCAATGGACAGCAATGTTGAGACCATGAAAGAAGACCCTGACATTGGGAACTTGGATGAATTCGTGCCAAGCAAGTCAGTTTCTTCCTCTCCTTCACAGAAGGGACCCTGCCCACCAACGTCTGCAGAAACTTTAGAGAAATCAGACGATTTCGATCCCGAGGAGCCTGAAACCTCTGCCCTAATGATGGACAATAATGTTGAGGCAACTCTGAACTCTGAAAGTCCATCCCATGATGCGATGGTCACTCTTGATGAGGTCAGTGAGATGGAGGAAGATTTTCCCGATGAAACAAATGAGGAACAGCATTCGAAGGCTGATGAAGTGCCTGAGACACTTGTAACGGTTGATGAGGTTGGAGATGATGAAATGGGGTGTGAAGAATACCAGTTGGACAAAGAACTCGAAGGCTTAGTTACATTGGATGAGATTGTTGACGAAGAGGAGGAGTTTGATTCATTCAATCCTGAGGTCAGTTTTTTATTTTATTTTAAGGTTACCTTGGTTTGGTTTGGTTCTTGTAAGTTGGCATGACCTCTTCTTTGTCTTTCCAGACTCTTGTAACCCTGGATGAGGCCAAGGGTGACGATGAGGAGATTGAGGAAGTGGAGCATAGTGAAGACAAGCCAACTACCCCAACACCAGTCATACCAGAAGAGCCTGTGAAATCACCAAGCCAAGAAGAGCATGTCTGTGACCTTGAAGAGCTCCGCAAGATGAACTTTGTAACTGTGGACGAAGTTGGGGAGGAGGAAGAGGAACAACCACCCAGCGAAGATGTCAAAGAGGTGAAACAAGTTAAAAAGAGAGCAACAAGGGCCAAAAAGAAAACTCCCCAGGCCCCAGGTGAGTAAAACAGAGAAAGCAACATTTCTTTCTCATTAACCCCTAGATTAGATGTATTTCTAAGTGCAAAGTGGCAAGTAGATTGTCTTCTGTTTTCCCTCTGTAGTAAGGAGATCCACAAGAGGTAAAAGAGGAGCGACAAAGATGGCTGAAGAAGCAGAGGAGCCCGAGACGAATGTGGAGTGTGAACCAGAGGCAGGTGCTTCTGTAAGCAAGAGTCCTCCTGCAGCTGTCGAATCCATGGATCTCAATGTTAAGCCAGAAAAGCACAAGGCTGAAACCGTGAAAGTTCCTGAATCATCGACTGCAGAGGTCTCCTCAGGGCCAGAAGAGGACAGGACGAGAACTGAAGATAATGACAACTCTAAGTCAGAAGGTGATGCTGTTGACACACCAGTCTTTGACAAAAAATCTTCAATCAAAGGTATTTAATCTCATTGAAAGTTGATTACAGGGTTTCCGTGGGGGTCTTAAAAAGTCTTAAATTTAGTTGCATCAAATTTAAGGCCTTAAAAATTCCTAAATTGTACAATAAATTCAAGAGCTCTTAAATATGGCGATGGAAAGAACAGAATTGCGATATGGCTGAATGTAATGATTAAACTTCAAAAGGCTAACGCTATCATTTCATTGATTAAACATGAGCGCTGCAGGTTCAAAGTCCAGTGCTGCATGCTTTGTGTTGTGCTGTTACCGGGGAAAGTTATATTTTCATGTATGCATAGTATGCATTTTCAATACAACTGTTATTTTGTTCAGAATTCAGAACAATGTGAAAATCGCCCCATGTTTTTTCTCTGCAAACACGCAGAGCTTTAAATGTGAACTGGCTGATCGATTAGCAGACAATGTATTACATAAAAATCTAAACATAGGGGTGTGCTATATGTATGGTCTGCGATATTGTAATTGTAGTTTTAATGATGTGTGATTTAATATGAGTCTATCGTGAAAAGCAAACACAAAACACACCTACAGAGTGCACGCATACATTAGGGGATGAAGTCAAGTACATTAGACTAGTGCGCACATTTAGAGTGTGTTCTTTCACTGCATGCATTAATCAGTCTATGAAAATGCATTTAGAATTATCACATATTTAAGACAGGGTGCAGGAAATTTATATTTATATAATTTCATATAGTTAATATCACCATGAAGAGTGCCATTTTTTTCTCCAAAATTAAGCATGATCACAAATGTGAAAATGATTTTGTACAATAGTTCAATATACAAGTAGTTAATATTAAGAGATTACGTTTAAGACACCATATTTCCTGTTTTTGCTCTATTTCTCCAACAACAAAAAAATAATTTCTCAAACAGCCGCAGCGCTGTTTTGCATCTCTGAACATCAGGAGCTGTTTTGTTCCTGAATGAATCAACCGTTTAAATGATTCAGTTCAATCGTAATGACTCACTTATTAACGGTGACTTGCTGCTGCCGACTGGTGGTTTTAATTTCACATTTAAGGTACCTTTCCATTTTTTTTTAAACAATTTCAAACATCAGTTTTCAATATTTTGTTTTTAAAATATCAAAACATTATTGATGCATTTGTAACTGCAGGTTCAGGTACTCCATGTCCCTCTGAGCTGCATTAAACAGCGTGTAAATGACACTTCTAATCTGTGTTTCCTCTGCATTGCAAAGATAAATTCTGTTGATGCTGATTTAATTTGCTTGGTAACAACCCAAATGCTAAAATCTGACTTAAAAGATAAAAAAAAAAAAACTTAAAGGTAAAAATGCCCATAAAACACACTCAGCAAAATATCATCTAATTATCATTATCGATAAAATCCCAGAATGTTTTGGAGATTTCTCTTATTTTTATCAATATTGCACACCCCTAATTTAATATTATAATTTGATAACAACTTTCTTTGTTTGACTGATGTAAAGTTAATCATTTTATAAAACTTTGTTTTTGTGCAAACTTGTATCTGAACTGTAAATTATGCTTTTTACAGTACTTTTATGGTACTTTATGTGGTACTATAGACATTGCCCTACCCCACTCATATGGTTTTAATTATGTGTTCAGGTCTTAAAAAATCCTGCAGAAACCCTGGTTTAGAGTTTCTTTTTACCATTGTTCTTACCTGTTGTTTTCTTCCATTTTCATTTGCAGATGTGTCGAAGCAACGGCAGGAGAAGGAGCCGACTCAGGAACCAGAGGCTAAGAAAGCCCGCTCTGATTCCCCTGTGATTGAAGACTTCACCATGCCGCCGTTTAACCCAAACAAACCTGTTGGTAAGAGATGCACTAGAATCATGCTACCATCAGCACCAACTGTCTTTGTTTGATGATGCTGTGAACTATAACTGAATCAAATGCATTATAACAACATTACTAAATGTCATGTTTTATAGGGCTTGATTTTGTGGTACCCAAGATGGGTTTCTTCTGCAGAATCTGCTCTGTATTTTATGGCAATGAGGAAACTACTAAGAGAAATCACTGTTGTACCCTAAAGCATTACCAGAACATGGAGGTACTAGTTAATTCTGAATGTTAACTGCACTTTAATTTCTTACTGGTTTAAAATACTGGTGGTACTTATTTAAAGTACTGTTCTTATTCAAGACTGAACATCTATTTGTGTAGTTAACTCTTCTTCTCTTTTCCAGAATTACTACAAGAATCTCAAGTCTCAGAAGCAGGGTGATTGCTCAACACAGACAACACTCAGTCATAGTTCTGCTTCTAATGAATAGCCCTTGCTAAAAGGTTTTTGTTTTTTGTTAACAGATGGGTCCAATTGTTTTGCTGTAAAGTTTTATTAATTTTTCTTGTTTAGAATGAAATGCTTTGGCTTGTGCTAAATAAAGGTAACATATAATCAGACATGTCTATTTATGTGCATCTTTAAAGTCTAGCATAGGAGATGATCCATGATCCGCACTCATGAGAACAGTCTTAATTTATTCTTAATTTAAAAAAGAAGACATTTCTTGTGAGTGTGGATCATGATCTGATACACAGTGGTGTCTGAAAGTGTTGGCCCCCTTCCTGATTTCTTATTTTTTGCATATTTGTCACACTTTAATGTTTCAGATCATAAAACAAATTTAAATACGAGCCAAAGATAACAATTAAACACATCATGCAGATTTTAAATGAAGGTTTTTATTACAGGAAAACAAAATAAAGCACTGTGAACTGATGGAACTAAAGTTAAACTTTTTGGAAGGTGTGTGTCCCATTACGTCTGGTGTAAAATAACAACGCATTTAAAAAAAAGACCATCATAGCAACAGTGAACTATGGTGGTGGTAGTGTGATGGTCTGGGGCTGTTTTGCTGCTTTAGGACCTGGAGGTCTTTTGGAAGATACAGATGAGCTAAAATCACATGCTGTGCACCATATTTGGGGATACAACGGTGTACAAATGAAGACTACATCATTAGAAGTGTTAACTGAATTGGTTTTCACCAATAATTATTTTAAAGTGTAAACTTGGTCATTTTTGTTAAACTCATATCAAGGTTGTCAATGTTCCTGCTTGTGCGTGCACCAGGTTTGAACATTAATTTGAATTTCTGAATGATAAATGAGATTGTTTCTAAAGACACTCCTACGAAACAGTGCACACCTGTTATAGGCTGTAACTGTATGTGTTCGTGTTTAACATGGAGCTGATGACAAACTTTTAAAGGTTACTTGCATACTTACACACTAGAGGGCATTGTTAGTATTTCTTTATTAGTCTGTACTTGTTAAACCTAGTACAGTATGTCCACGCACGCACTCTTTTCTCAAATGACTTACTGCTGTTAGCGAGCAGTTAATGCGATTTCAAAAAAAAAAAAAAAAAAGTTTAGAAGAGGTTAAGTCCTTAGGTATGAGATAAACCATAATTATGAGCAAAACACACTGTTGTTAGATTAGATACAGCCCGAATTACTTTTTTTTAAATCAGTATTTATATTTTACATTTGTATGACAATTATTGCATTAATTGCTTCATATATTTCATTTAAGTTTTTTTCATTTAAGTTTTGAGGAAACCCCATCTGATCTGTTCATATTTGCATAAATGTTTTCCACTTTAAGGAGAAAATCCATTTTCATAAATTATTGTTTAGAGTTTGAGTCACTGGCTTGTTTAAAGGAAAATTCTGGAGAATAATAAAGGAATGTTTTCCTCTTCCAGTGAAAGGAATGGTTTCCTCTTCCAGTGACAGTTTTCAGATAAACAGCAAAGACTTTTGGTTTCAGTGAAACAGAAACCAAAACTGTGACAGCTTTACTCTATTTTATTACTTTAGCTTTATTTTATTTATTAAGCCTGCCTATCATCACATCTGTCATGATTTTATTACTTTACATTTGCAAAAACCTTAAAGACTTGAAGGGAAATTGCATTTCAAATTTCACCTATGTCACATGACTATACTTGAACCGGGAAAGGTTTTATTATTATTTGTATTTTTACCTTACATAGCAACAGTTGATTACATTTTATATAATTTTTTATATTAATTTTTTTTTGATTAAATATACCGTGGCACAATATTTCTCAGCTAACTTTGTCAGAACATTTTGTCATGTGACCATTCTAAAATATGAAAACATCTTCAAATTCACTCTCACTTATGCCTCTGCATGAGCGAGCAAATAGTTAAGTTGTGAAGAACATGCCGTTCTATTGAGAGAATAAAACTGCCAATATAAAAACAAGGGACAGAAAGCCTTGACCTTATATACTGTGCATGATTTTTTTTTATTATTATGCACAAACGGAATAAACATTTAAGTATAGTTTACTACATGGTACTACACACTTTAATTCAAAGCAACTTGCAATGCATTCAAGCTACAGAGTTTTCACATTTTATCATGTCACGTTAACATCATTTAGGTTTGGTTTCTTCAATGTTTTTCAGTTTCTTCTCCAGGAAGGAATGGAAGTCTGTCGTGGTGCGACCCCATCTGAACAGGCAATGAAGTGACGGCTTGTTTTCAAACATTCTCGAGTGACTTTCAAGCAAACAAAGCAGAATTCTACCTTGCAGCGAATACATATGACATTCTTACACCCTGTTGTGTCATGCTCCGCAAGGCAGCCACAAGTGGGGCAAGCTCGCATTGAGGGACAGCTCACATTATTGACTTCAGGTAGCGATATATAACAACATTTTGCCAGCTTTTCAATGTCAGGATTAGTGCAGTCGGGATTGTTACAGCGGTCAGATCGAGGGCCTGGGCCTTTCCACTCTCTCATACACTGCCAGCAGAACTGAAATGTCTGACCCTTCTCAGCCGTGCAGATTGTGCACATGACACAGAGGTTGATAATGTCAGCTCTCTCGACGAATGTCTGACATCCAGGACACTGAAGATAATGTTAAAGAACAATTAATGGTATTACAAAAAAAAAAACACGGAGTGCTGACTTTTATGAATCTATTAAAGAATGCAATTATTATTGCTTATATGTTGTGTTTGATGCTAGTAACTCACTGTTTTGTGTTCGCAGTACTCGGCTGCGGCAAGGACAGCCATCATCTCTTCAAAATGGCTCTGCTCCTCTTGAGTCAGCACAGCCAACCTCCGCACTTCAACATAGGGCCATTCTGCATTGCATTTTTGTAGTGTGCCTTCTTGAAGTGCAGGGCATAGGAACTTGTGCTGACCCTGTGAATATGATATTCTATTAGTTTACTGTATGTGCATTAGTTTGAATAAACATCTTACCTGTCCAGCAGACTACGACACCATCCAGTCAGTGACTCTGGAGTCACTGCATGGCCACATGACATCTCAGCACGACGAGTCTCGGGGTCATCATCCCCAGCTGAAAGTAAATTAGTTAGGCTAACTGGTGTCTTAGGGTTCAAGACAAATATTAAGAATCATATCATACATTGAATTTAATGCAACATTTTAAGGATGCAGAGTAACAGCTTAAATGATTGCATGGGAATTCTGGACTAATGACTCATCATAGACTCATCAATTAAAAATAAAGAAATACAATGTTTCTTTATGCAATACATAGATAATCAGTTTACCAAAATGTCTGGACACTTTGTGAAACGAAATCTCCATTTCAAGTGTGATAAATGATCTGGAAATAAGTAGCCTAAAAATTGCCTTAAAATAGCTTAATATTCTATTAAATTACTGTGAGATTTTTGTTACTCATTTTATACGCGCTGTCAATATGCAACTAGACAAAGCGCACTTGTTTTTGACTTCTCTATGCATATATCCTATGTAAAGCAAAAAGAAACCCTACCGACATGACTGTCATCTTCATCTAACGTGAGTTTACATAAATGTAAGGCTATATGCATACTTATGTCATCCTGGCGCGTTACAAACTTAAGTGTTTTGTCGTCGGGATCGTAGCGTTTTTCTTCCCTCTGTTGTTCCGTCATGTTTCTCCAGCAGGCGGTTTAGAAATGAAACCTAGGTCATATGTTGACAGAGTTATGTTTTCTTTCTAGTTTGTCACATGGCTTCTCGGCAGAGGGGTTGAGACACCTGTCACGTTAAGTTTATAGGCTAAAATGAGTAGCTAAATAACCAGCGTTTGTGTTTTCTTCTTTGCTGCAGCTTATAATCTACATACAGAATAAATGTATGAGACATCTGAACGACAAAAGTAAATAGTTTGATATTTTTTTTCTAATTGTTATTATCTAAATAGCAAAGAATATGACCCTATTTACTTTTTATCAAATAGGCCTAATATAGGCTATAGGGCGTCAACACTCAAGCGTATAAAAACAGAAAGTGAAACGTCCGCGGTTCAGAGGTTGTTTTGTTTGCAGTAGCCTAACTTTCATAGGTGCTCTCCTAAAATGGGAAAGATTTTCCAGATCATAGTGGTCGGGATAAAGGGGGAGAAGAAAACGGTCGATGTTGCGACATCAGAGGAAGAATTCAACAAAATGACAATTTTGCAATTCAAAAAGAAATTAGCAGAAAAATTGCCTGGACAAGCAGGTAAGATCATGTTAATTTAGTCAAAGTGTAATTAAATAGCCTACGTAAGCTATAGCCTACATTGCTTAAAAAAGTTAGTCGTTTTATTTCCGGTTACGTTTGGAACCGATGGTGGCCATCGTAAAAAAACATAGAGCTAACTTATATCCTAATTATACACAATAGCCTAATTTAAGCATTTGTGGAGAACGGAGACTATAATGGAATGTATATAGCCTACTTTTCTTTTTTCTAATAATTTCATAATAATTCTATTCGAACGTTTTAAACTTCCTTCTTATATCTCACCATAGGGGATGATCCATCATCACTGAGGCTGCTGTACACAGATAAACAACTAGAAGACGCTGACACGTTTTTACACCACCAAATTAAGGATCGCTCCACTCTCTTCATGGTCTTGCGTCTACCCGGAGGTTTCCAGACAAGCTAAGAAGAACTGAGTCCCTGCCGGAATGAAGTCCACCTTAAGAATCTCGTCGACAGGACGAGAAACGTTTTAAACACAGAGACACTTCTACATTTTTTGGCTAATGAATCAATTTGTTGTTTGCTAGCCTATGTACAGGCCTATGAATGTGGGGTCTGTTGGATATTGTAAATGGGGATCTTTAACCTGTGAACAGGATAATCATAACAGTCTTTGAAAACCTTCTCATGAATTTTATCCATGAAGAAAATGATCTTTGATTTTAAGTGTTATGGTCGTTGCTTCTTTGACTTAGCCTATTTTATTAAGTAGCCTAGGCTACAATTAATAACTCCTGCTTAGTTTTTTTTCTTCTCTTAAATGAATTATATTATATCATAATAAAATGATCAGTTTTGAATGATTTTCTGCATTCAAGTTCTTTAACGCGCGAATTCGAAAGTAAAACTAACTTTTTAAGTTGGACGTGTTTAGGCTATGAGGTGATTAATCGGCAGGACTGTGCTTGTCCTCTTGTGAATTTCTTCCATGTACCAGAAGAAAATGCAACTTTCTTCTGAGGTCAATTGGGATGCAAAATAGGCTTATTCGATGCATATTCAAACAGTCAATAATTCAATTCACTATTAGTTTTCTTTGTAAAATATGGCCTACTCGCTATTGTTTTATCCCTCTGGACTTAATAGAATTTAGTGTGTTACTTCTTTATTCAGGAACTAAGTCCAATATAAAGGGCTGGAAAAATCAAGGTGCCACCTGCTATTTAAATGCAGTATTTCAATGTCTATTCATGACCCCCAAATTCAGAGGCGCGGTGGGGAGTTAAAATGAATGAAATAACCATAAAATGTTTTTATAAATTCAGTATTGTGATTACTGCTTAATACTATACAGTTCTTTACGAACATTCTACTTATTTTTTTTCTTTTCGCTGATCACTTTAGTATTGACTTGATGTCCTATGATTAATGTGACCAAAACACAGAAACATTCATCACCCATACAGATTATTGGTTTCCTTGCAATTTCCCAACTCTTGCATTGGAGTGAAATAGATGGATATCCCTCTTCTCACTCTGCATCTCAAGAGGTTTGACTTTGATTACAAACAGATGAGATACAACAAGAATGAATGTCATCTGGATGTACCTCTCAGTCTACCTCCAAGTAACTCCAATGAGGGATCAATAATGAATCATCATACCAAAGGTTAATTGCTATTTAAATCAATACAAAATAGTCTAAACATTAAAAACCTTGGTCTGTCTCTTTAGGATAATTACACCATATAAGGATGCAATCATCAGATCTTATGAAAATTAAATATGGTACCGTTTTGATGACTGTACTGTAACACAGGGAGATTTGTTTTTTGGTTTGATTAGCTTGTAGGTAATATATATAACACATCCTTTAACGATCCTTCTAATAGGGCCTTCCAGATCTGGGAAAAGTACAGTAGGCAACATCATCCTTGGTGGAAATTACTTCCTTGTGAAAGTGGATCAGAGACTGTGACCAAAGAGTCCATTGAACTTTCTTTTTTTATTATTATTATTATGTGACCCTGGCCCCAATGTGATTTTCTGGTTCACAACAATAAGTAAATGTAGCAATCAACAACAAGGTCTTTTCCATTCCTTCAGAAATTGACTACATTCAGCAACTATAAAACATATGACGATTATCTTCACAAATGGGAGAAAGCATGAAAGAATTGAGCAAACTATTGACACATTTATTTAATAAAAAAAAGCAAGCTTGGTAAAGTGGTCTGTAGTTGTCAGAAAAAGTGCCATGTCATTGACATCACTATTGGTCACAATTACACCCCAGAACTGCTTAAACTCAGCAGCATGACATCAGTGTATAGTGCAATTTCAAAAAGAGAATTAAAGCATTGTACTAGAAGAAGATGAAGAAGACAAAAATCCATATAACATTAAAAAGATCAAACATCTTGAGTCTTACAGACAAAAAATTACACAAAAACTGTGAATAATGAGGGAAGATGAAATCATTCGGAATGTGGTGAATCACTGCATGTTTTTTGTACATTATTGATTTAAAAACATTTAACATTGATAAATGAAGTTCTTGAAGAATGCTGATATTAAAATCAAACTATATAAACAACTTTCATAACAATTTCTGAAAATGTAAAAGAAACAACATAAATGGAACTTAATGAATCTAATGCTTTAATCACATATTTATTTGCATTAGCAAATAAAGCATTTAACATCATTTAGGTCTGAGAGGGTTAAGACTGCAAAGACTTCATTCAATTCATTTGACAAGTTCTTTTAAAAAAATGGTTTATTCGACTGAGTCAACAGGTGTAATGATCAGAGGATTTGAGTTCTGCCCATTCTCACATTCTTCAGGCATGAAATACGGATATAACTTTCCAGGAAAAGACTGCCCAGTGAAAGAATAGATATGATACCTGGCTTCAACATCATAAAAAGAGACCAAACCCTCCTCAAAATCCACAAACACTCCCACTTTCACTGGCTTCTGTCTCAAGGTGAGAGGGACAGGGGTGCAATCATTCGCTGCATACTCATCCCTGTTCCTCAGCCATATCGTCCAATATCCTTTCTCTGGGGTGAGCCCAATTTGCCCTTTTCTTTCAATGGAATCTTCTGCCACACCTAAATCCCACTCCGTCCCACTGACTTGAACCTCATAGTAAAATTTCTGTGAGGAGAAGCCCTCCTTTCCTAAGACACATGAGCAAAAATCAAACCTTTTTGGGGTGTCAGGAATCTTCTTTGACTTGCCTGTATTCCAGACTTTTTTCCCATCGTCAGACAGCATGAGCTCAGGATGAGCCGTGTCAGGGTCAAGTGTCACATCCACTGAAAAATTATATAAAGGTTCATGTTTATAACTTTTGACCAAGTCAATATTTCAGTTTTAGTAAAGTTAAAGGCCGCCAATATAATCACAGCAGCACATGTTTCAAATAAACAGTTATTGTCCATTGTTGTGGATGATAATATAGTTATTGTTACCTCTATAGTCACCTTTTTTTAGTATGAATCGGCCGTTAAGAGTTTAACTGTTGCTAAATGTAACTTTTTAAGCAGTCAGATTTACCATACCTGCATAATGTTTTATACTCCGCAGCTCTCTGCCAACTACAACAAGAATGAAAAAAAAAACTGTTTGTGACTGATTAAAGAGTGTATGGAGTAAATATGATTGGTTACATGGTGAATATTTACCAGTTTCTCTCATTTTCTCATCCAGGATGCTTTGAAGATTAGATATGGTGTTCCTCAGAATACCTCCATGTTCAAGAGCGCTAATGCTGATGGTTTTTGAGCGGCTGGTATATTTGGGGTTGCGCAGGAGGCTAATAATCTACAACATAGGGGGAAAAGACCCTTAAGCCAAGTGTGAATTTTGCTTAATTTCTAACCATGGTTTGTTGAGAAAGACTGACTTGTGTAAAATCCATTGGATGCGACAGCTTCTCCAGCTCCGTTTGTCTTTTCTTGAGCTCCACGATCTCTTCATCTAGCTCTCTGATGATCTGTTCTCCTCGTCTTTCTGTTTCTTTATGATGTTTCTCTGTGAGCTCAAGTAACTCCGTATTGCTTCTGTCAAAGACGTCCTTAAAAAACTTGATGTTCTCTTCAGTCTCCTTCTCATTGGCTTGCTGTTAAGAAGATTTAAATGGAAAATCATCACAACCTTGTCAAAGCAAGCGCTTACAAAAACGAAATAATCTTGAGGAAGAAAAAACAAGCTTAAAAGCAATGCATAATTTCATCAGAAATAAAATCCTATAAATCAAATCAATGCCACTTACTTTGTTAAACCTCAAAGAATGTTTAATTTCTTTTATCTTCCGCAACTTGTCCTGAATTTTCTGCTGCACCGCAGTCTTTTTATTCATCAGCAATTTCTGAGGAGAAAGAAATGGATGTAGTATATACCATCAGCATGCATTTAGTTGCATTTTGTTCATTTTCATAGTTAGATATAATTACCGAACTCTCCTTCACCAGAGGAACAGTATTATGAGTCCTGTGGTCACTCATGGTGCAGAACTGACAGATGGCCGTCTGATCATCTCTACAGTCATCATCATCTGTTTTTATTTGGGCATCAGAATTCCACAAAATCAACATAGTAACAACTAACAATCATCAACACAACACAACAGGCGAAACCAAAAAGGATACATGCGCAGATGATCAAGTACATTAAAACAAATAAATAAAACCGTGGATCTGATGCTCAAAAGGAGTAGGCAGAAGCTTAAGCTTATTGACGCCTACCCCCTTTTTTTACATTTAAACCGTAGGTATCTACTATAATCGATAAGACAGTTGCCACATATTAGTGTTGTCCTATTCCAGTGACAGTACAATCAACAATATTAACTCACAATCATTCTGCTAATTCCAAAAAGAAGAATCTTCAATAAGTACAAAAAAAAACACACACAAAAAAAAACTCGCTAGTCACCAATCTTTTAATTTGATCTTTTGTTCCTTACTTGTTATGAGTTCAATACATTTACTGGCCACAATTGTTTATAATTATAAATAGTTTAATTATATTATCTTGATTAACTTATATTATCTTTTTAGTTTGTCAGTCAAAAAAAATACAACATAAATAGATTGCTCTGCAGCTAATTCCATTTCTACACCTAAGGACATTCTTCTGTCCTGTACTTAGACAGTATAACTTGTTTATACTTTGATTTAAATTGATAAATGAATGGGCACTGCTTGAGTTGGGCTCTCAGGTTATTCCAGAGCCTGGCACCACACACAGACACACACATACTTTTCTTCGTCGTTCTGAAAGCCGGTACTTTAAAATGACCATAACCTCTCAAATTGTAACAGCTATCTCTTTTTATGAATAGTTTTTGAATATTTGCAGGTAGTAGGATCCAATTTGCTTTATACATTAATTGTGCAGTATAAAAAACGACTAAGTCCATGAATTTAAGCATATTACTTTGTAAAAACAGTATATTTGTATGTTCTTGGTATCCTACCTTATGAATAACTCTGATTGCTCGTTTTTGGAGAGTTACAAGGGAATGCAGGGAACTCTTATAATTATTACCCCAGACCTCAATTCCATACGTTAAGTATGACAAAATCAGACTGGAATACAATATATACAGCGCCTTGTAATTTAAAACGTACTTAGCTTTGTTTATGATTGCAATATTTTTTGATATCTTCCTTTGTATGTGTCCAATGTGTGATTTCCAGCTCAATTTGTTGTCTATTGTGATTCCCAAGAATTTAATTTCTGTTACTTTTTCTATTTCAATACCATTTATACGTATCAGTAGTTCCGGAGTTTCCTTATAATTGCCAAAAATAATCATTTTTGTTTTACTTAGATTGAGTGACAATTTGTTTAAATCCAGCCATGTTTTAAATTTGGCTAATTCCTGATTAACATCCTTTATAAGTCTATTATAGTTATCGTTGGAATAAAATAAGTTGGTATCATCAGCAAATAATACAATTTTTAATAAATCTGATACTTTAAATATATCATTAATATATAAGTTGAATAGCAAGGGAGCCAGTATAGACCCTTGAGGCAGCCCACAAACAATGCTCATACATTTTGATTCAGTGTCCCCCATTTTAACAAATTGTTGTCTCTCATCTAAATAGCTTTTAATCCAGTTCCCAGCTACTCCCCGAATACCGTATTTTTCTACTTTTTGTACAAGGATAGAATGATTGATGGTATCAAATGCTTTCCTTAGGTCTATAAAGATTCCAACAGCATGTTTTTTGCTGTCTACAGCACTGGTGATTTCTTCCACAGCATCAATAATAGCCATAGTGGTTGATCTTTTGGGTCTAAATCCATATTGCCCCTCGTTAATTAACTCATGCTTCGCAATAAATGTATCCAGTCTGCTATAGAACATTTTCTCCAATATTTTTGAGAACTGTGGCAGCAGAGAGACAGGCCTATAATTTGTAAATATATGTTTACTTCCATTTTTAAATAGTGGTAACACTTTTGCTATTTTCATTTTGTCTGGGAAAGTTCCAGTTTGGAATGAGGCATTACATATATGTGTTAAGGGTTTCACAATATTATCAATTATTCTTTTTATTAATCTCATATTTATATCCAAATAGTCCATAGAGGATTTATTATTACATTTATTCACAATAGTTATGATTTCAGTCTCACTCACTTCAGAGAGGAAGATGGTTTGAGGGTTCCTTTCTATAGCTGAATCCACCATTATGTTATTACTGCTTGCTGGGATTTTTGCCGCTAATTCAGGACCAACATTTATAAAGAAATCATTAAACTTATTGACAATGTTTTTCATATTATAGTTTTCAGTGTCATTATCTATAAAATAGTCAGGGTATGTGTTGATTGAACGATTGTCTCTTAACAATTTGTTCAGTATATTCCAAATTCCTTTAATATTACTTTTATTCTCATTTAATTTATTTTCATAGTATAATTTCTTGCTATTTCGTACGATAGTTATCAGTTTATTCTTGTATACTTTATACCGTTCTTCAGATTCTTTTGTTTTTTGAATCATAAATTGTTTGTATAAATTATTTTTCTTTTTACATGCATTAAGTAGTCCTTGTGTTAACCATGGACACTTTAGTATTTGTTTCTCCCTCCTATATTGACGCACAGGGCAGTGTTTATTATATAGTGCACAAAATATTTCCAGGTAAGTATTGTAGGCCCTGTTCACATCATTCTCCTCAAGCACTTTGGTCCAATCCTGGTTAGCTAACTCACAATTTAAAGCAACAATAGTCTTTTCAGTTAGTACCCTTTTATATGTATTTTTTTGTGATTCATAGTGTTTTTCGTAGTTGTCATTGTACAATACAAATATTGGAAGGTGATCAGTTATGTCAGATATCATGAGTCCACTTACTTTGGTTTGATCTATTGCATTTGTAAAGATATTGTCAATAAGTGTTGCACTATGAGAGGTAATTCTACTGGGTCTGGAGATAGATGGGAAGAGGCTCATACTATACAAAGCATTCACAAATTCATCAGTGGCATGATGGTTGTCATGATTCATCAGATCAATATTGTAATCACCACAAATAAATAATATTTTATTCATGGTAGAGAATGTTCTCTCCATCCATTCTGTAAATAATTCAATGCTAGACCCCGGTGATCGATAAATACAACTAATTACAATATTTTTTTTCCTTTCACAAATTATTTCAATTGTTACACATTCAAGTAAGTTATCAACTGATACTGACATTTTTTCAATCATTTTAAATTTTAGTTTATTGCTTACGTATATAGCTACCCCACCACCTGCTTTGTTTTTCCTGTTCACATGATTTAAGGTATAACCTTCCAATTCAAAATTGTCAATACCTTTTCTTTCATTAAACCATGTTTCTGATATTGCTACTATATTAAAGGGATTAATAAATTGTTGCAAATACTCTCTGATACTGCTGAAATTTGTGTACATGCTTCTGCTATTAAAATGAATTAATGATAGCTTCCCTTTGGTGTTAACAGCATTGAAATCATTATCAGAATAGTAGCGGCAGTCAATGTTAGTATCTGACAAAAACATAGTGTCAGGATCTATGTTATTCTCTGGGACATAATCACTGTGTTCAGTGACCTCTTGTGGGTTGATCTGATCGGATGTTATTGTATACATGAAGAGTGTTTTGATGTTACCTCTGAGATGTCACCCCCGTTTTCAGTCATATTTGGCTAGCTCCTCCACGCTTCTGACAACCAACACCTTTGCTTCCTCCGGTGGCCCATTTAGCTTAATGAAAATCTTGCAGTTCCTCACCCAAGTGCTCTGGACTTTATCTTGCTTTCTCAGGATCCTGGCTTTGCGTGCTATTTCCCCGTTCTTCCGTGTTAAGTGATCGTTCACAGTAAAGATCCAGAGGTCTTTCATGATTCTTGCAAATATGTTCCTCAAGATTTTTCACAGGGTTAATTAGTTTGTGCTTCCTGAGTTTTTCTGCAGTTTTATGGGGCTCCAAGTGAGACTCGCAGAAAGATGTTCCACAGTGTAAGCATGACTTAATAGCAGACCGCATTTTTTTCTGTGGGCAACTGTCACAGGACACTTCAGGCTCCCCCCGGACACGTTTCCTTTTGATGTCCTCTGCAATTTCTTTAATGGTTCTGTTTATGTTAAGATCTTGTTTTGAGTCCAATTCCCTCCCACACAGTGGACACCTTGGGCATGGACTGTGGTCTCTGTGGCTCCTGATGCAGACCATGCAGTAGTTGTGGCCACAGGAAGTGGTTACAGGGTCAGTGAACACGTCCAGACATATGGAACACGTGAAGCTATTTTTTGACACACTGCTGAAGGAAGCCATGATTTTACAGCTAGAATCATAAACAAAAAAACTTCAGTTATAGCAAATGGATTTAGCAGACAAATAGAAATAGGAGGGGGAAAACACTTTTCAATCAAACTTTTCAATAGCTCCATATTTTCAAATGATAAAAGTAAATTACATTATTTAAAATGTCATCCTATAATGCTGTTGTTATTCATGCAAAAAATCTAACAAGCACATCTGGCATTTTAGTTTTTTCCCTAAATTAAACAAAACGATGTCACACTGGTAAATGTTTTGGATTGTTTTAGACAAGTAGTTGTTTATTTATTGCAATTAATAATGTTAAAAATGTGTCTGATGAAGTTGAAAGCATCAGAAAGCCATATACCTCTTGTCATGACAAGTTTGGGTGTGTAGCATATTAGTTTTGCCTTAGGGTCTATAGCCATCCTGGCTTAGTCAACACTGATTTTCAGGTTTATAGCATATACACAAATCAAGAATCAAAACCTATGTAACATATATATATATATATATATATATATATATATCGCTTTTCTATTTACCACAATTAAAAAGCATAAAGTTTCAAATACTCAAGACAACAATTCGTTCGTAAAACCATTGCTAAACTGTCTTTACAATTCAGTGCATCAATTTTTTTAATCGTATCCACGTCTTATCAAATTAAGTCTAATCAAATGTACTATGTTCTTACCCTTCAGTGATGGATTCAGTCGCTTAATCGTCAACCAAAGAAAGAGAGAAAGAAGATATCGAGAGCTGAATCACATTCAATCAAAACAAAACTGGAAACTTGGGACGATCGAGATAGGAAACTAGGAAAGACTTCTTGGCGAGAGCAACCAATGAAACTGCTGTAATTTGCATGTATTTGCATTTGAAGCCTCAAAGCGTATTATTTCTCATATGTTTTAGACCTGATATGTTTCAAATGTTTTAGATCTAATTAATTTAATAACTCAACCCTGTAGTAAGCCCATTTCTCACAACATAACATAGCTTCGGATTTCACATCCATGATTTCACCAAAGCAGAAGAAGAAAAGAGATTTCCAAAACCAGCTTTTATTAGCTACACTCTGTATTTCATGAACTCACAGGAAAAATGTATTAAAACGGAAACACCTGCACATGGAATATAACGTAGGCTACAACATTGAGAATTACTGTCCGTTTAAACAAAAATGAATGAAAAAAGAAATAAATAAATAACGAAATTAAACTAAAAACATGGCTGTTTTACAAAATACCATAATACCAGCAACTGTTTAGTGAGTTTAGACCAACTCTTATTCAGGTGCATGGTATATTTGAGATTTTTTATTAAATTGTAGCATACTGCATCAAAGCCTCATTCCATCTGTGTGATTTCAAAGACATATAACACACACCTCCAGGCTTTACTGCAACACACGTTTTTCAGGGATCACAGTTGTTGCTGGTTTCAGTTTCACATTACAGGAAATCAAACCTTTACAGCTGAGTGGTTACAAGAAATGATATCTAATCCATCAGATCTAGCAAACTAACAGGTCAACACTAAATCATGTAATGGCATGTGAACGGTTCAGAATGTATTTATAATCTAAACAAACTGAACGAATCAGTAAATAAAATGAATAAAGATTTAAAACATCATGTTCACAGTAAAGTACATCCACATTTATTTTCTTGATTTGATGCTCATATTTCAATATGGGAATCCTCTTTTTTCTTTTCAAATAAATTGTAGGAAAATAGTATAGTTTAACATGGAGAACATTACTTAAGTATAACAGAACTAGCTCATTAGTTTGCCCATCTTTTCATCAACTGTTTTTAACTTTATTTGTAAAATATTATTTTTATAAGTCAAGTTTCAAGCTGGATGACAAGCTAAATCTGTTTACTTTCAATCAAGGATTATATGAACGTGCAAAATCATTGTTTTCTGCAAACATGAATTCCTGAGATGACAATAAAGAGGCGCATAACTCATGTCAATGAAGTCAGAAGTTGTGGTTCCTGTGTCCTACAAGCCAGGGAAGAGGTAGAATCTCTTAGATAATGTTGCTCTTTCCTTGCATGGCATCTGACAAGGATGCAACATCTTAAACTTCTTAATGACCTGTTTAAAAATAACAAATAAATATTACAACATAGACTACACATAACCTAAATATGGTATTTGGCTAGTTATTGTAACTGATATGCAATACTACTGATAACAATACTAAATAACAAGGAAGTAAACATCAACTATTCAATCAACCATATCAGCACTGATGTCTGTGTTGCTAAACAACGTGACTTTGCCTTTCTGAAGAGCTCCTCGATGTCGTCCTGGTGGGCATCCTGATTAAATATTTCCACAATGTTTTGGATGAAATGTGAGCCTCTCTCTTGGTTTCTGTAGGACACAGTATCTGTAGAGAATACAAATGATGACTTAGATGGTTTGACCGAACATCATTGCTTAGATGCAAATTAAATAAAATACAATTCTAACACAGTATATCCAGCATTAAAGTGACACTTTACCCAAAAATGAAGATCCTATCATCATTTCTTTCTGCTGCTGAACACCAAAGAAAATATTTTGGAAAATGTGACCACTGTTTCCCTTTGACTTTAAAAGTACCCCCCGCCCCCACCCCCATACTATGGAAGTTTATGGGAAACAGTAACTGTTCGGTCACATTCTTCAAATTTGGCGAAGGAATGAAACTCAAATTGATTTGGAACTTGTGGATGAACATGTAAATGATTTAAATGATCACAGAATTTTAATCAGCTTTAGTGTGTTTCATCTAATATTATAGTAAATGGAGCAGAATAATGTTCAGAAATATCCACCTGGAGTACAGGATCTCAGGCAGCAGAAGTCTTTTTCACGGTGCTCTTTTGCTCTTTTGCGTGTCGGCACAGCGTCCTGGACATACACACTGCCTTCTTCATCTATAATATGAGGGCATTTGGCAAAGATTGGTGCTTGAAATGGATGAGGCTCTGACAAATCAAATATGACAACATTTTAAAGAGTCGAGCTTAACACCACTTTTTCCCCCCTAAAATAGTATTTTGTAACTCACCACCCCTACACGCCTGGATGAGGATGATTTTTGGCTTGTCCAGCAATCCAGCACAGTTCGGAGTGTTCAAGCTATTAAAAATTTCATCTGCTTGAAGAACGTCCTCTTCATCTTCATTATCGAAAGAGTCAAAAACCCCACAGATTCCACGGGCGTCTCCATGGGACATCAACACCACAAAGCAGCTGTCCGATTTAGCGTGTTCCTCTCGTTGGGCGAAGTCTCGCAAGGCAGCATGCATACCCTGAACATCAGAGCATCAATATCAAATATCAAAAAGAAAAAAAAAAGTGGGCTTATATGGTTTAAATACAGTGAAATTCACCTGTGCACTGAGGTCTCTGAGTGTGATCACAGTGTAACCCAGAGCTTTAAGCAGCACCTCCATATTCACCTCATCCTTGTCTGCCCCAGCCCTGTCATTTAAGTTTCTAAATTCGACATTGTTGATAAGCAGTGCCAAACGTTTCCTGTCCGTGGATTTGTCTTTTACTGGGTATATCTAGACAGAGAAGAAGAATTGTATTATTATTTATTTGCACATAATATTTTAAGACACAATAAAAAAAAATATACAACAAACACATAGACATAGTACTTTCTCTCATCCATTACCAAGATATCTGTTTTAATGATAACTTACATCATCTCCCATTTCTTGAAGCATTTTCTTTTTAAACTCAGGCGTGCATGGTGTAAGTGGATCTGAAGTTCTCTGTTCGGATGCAACAAATCGTAATATGTTGTCAGAAAAGGTGATATGTTTGATAAAACATTTATTTGGTCAATTCAGTTAGATTTTATTTACCACTCTCTGTCCACAGTTATTATTTTCACACCGCACAGCATTATTGGTCGGCCCCTTCCATTCCCTGCGGCAGTTCCAGCAGAAGTAGTAATTTCGTTTCAGGTTGGCCGTGCAGATAGTGCAGTTTACACACAGGTTACCTCGATCTCGTCTTTCCACGTTAGACTGACATCCAGGACACTGCAGCATTGACAAGCAGATGTGTTTTGGATACTTTATGCACTTTATTGAACAGATACTATTGATGCTATATGAGCTGGATGATGACATCAATGAATGAACTCACTTTAATTGAAAATTGATGGTTTACTGTTGTCCTTTTGCATTATTACACACTAGTTACCTATTTAATACTGTAAAGCTGTTTTGACACCGTCTGTATTGTTAAAAGTGCTATATAAATAAAGATGACTTGTTGTGTAAGAGGCCATGCATGCAAACAGCAAACAAAATGATATCTCTTACGGCTTTAAAGTCAAACAGTCTTCTAGCAACAAGTAGAGCGAGATTCTCCTCAAGGAATTCCCTTTGTTTGTCTGTCAGTGGGATCAGCTGACAGATGTCCTGATAAGAGAGATTCACACTGCAGGATTTGCGAGGACAAGAAAACGCAGTCTTTTTCTGAAAGACAAGAACCAGTTGAAGATAAAATTGTAGCATAGACATTAAACTCAGTCAATATGTGTACAGTTTAAATAATATACACTAACCTGTTTAAGATAATACTTGAACCAAGCAACAACATAGTCTGTCGGCATTCGATGACCACAGGGCAATGCAACTAATACAACAACAACAAAATACTTTAAGTACACACACAGACCAAATGCTGAAATTTAATTCCGATTAAAATGCTGATTAATTTGATCGATGGCTGGTCAACTCACCGAAGTCCACTCTTTCATTTGATGGCCGTACTTCAGAATTACGACCTGATTCATCAGTATGCTGTTTGTGGACATCTGGATTTTAAAAGCAATAATACAAATTATTATTATTATTTATTTTTATTTTTTTTTTGGTCAACTTCACTTTCAAAATTAGTCGTGGCCAATTTCACTTTCGGTTTTGCTATCGTTGTTTTTCATTTCCCAAAATAATGTTATTTTTTACCATTATCTCTAACACATCAATAAATATTTAAATGAAAAAAAAGAGATAAAAGTCAATACTCAAGTGCTGGAAGACTCTTGCTATCGCGGCGTCTGCTTCTTCCAAATCTTCGTCCCAGTCATGATCTTCCGTCATTTTTGCAATTCTAATTAAGTTATATCTATTTTTCTATAACGTTACTAAACTACAGTCGAGAATCCCTCAAATACCCAAATGATGTCCTCAGCCAGTCAGCACACACAGACTTATCAAGCACATCTTCAGTGTAAGTGTCTTGGTTTTATCTGAAGGCGGACGCACCAAAGCGTGCTGTCCCTTTGAAGGTGCTTTGGGTGGGGCCAGACTGTGAATGTCTATGTCGGAATGTACAGATATTTAGCAAAGTTGAGCTGAAGATAGAGATAGTATCGAAGAATAAAAGTTATTCTGGAAGCTGGATCAAGATGGTGCTTCATTTGGTCAATTTAGTTAACTAAAGCAGTAAACTGGTAGGGGATGTCAAAAGTGCAAAGTAATTAATGATCATTAATGATATTTTGCAAAAATGGAAAAAAACAACAAAAAGCTGACAAAATAAATAAAATTGAAGGGAAAAAGGTACAGGGAACAATTTTTGAAAAGAACATAATACAAGGAGTGATTACTGGGATCCTAATGGAGCAGATTAAGGAAATTCGAAGATATATGAGTTATGAGGTAAGACCTTATATTCCTCCGCCACTAAGATGCTTTAAATGTCAAAAATCTTGACATATTGCGGCAGTGTTGATAAACCCCTTGGAAAATCTCTAGAACCATCCTCAAAAGTCTCAATTTTTCACTAAAAGTTGCCAAATATGAAAACAAAGTAAAGTGAAAAAAACAGGAAATTTGGAAAAGATAAAAGAATATATATATATATATATTTGAAAAAGACATGTTGGGAATTTGTTTTATGTGTCACCAAAGTGCATCCCTGTCCTACTCAAATACAACAATAAGAGATATTATGATTCTCCAAAAACAAAAACTTTATTCGTACAATCTTATTTCAGTCAACACACTCTATAACTACAAAGTAAGTTCAAAATACTGCATCCCAGCACACGACACAATGATGCACTGTGTCTCTCAGTATCTGGTTGATATGACTGTGCATGATTTGTGGTATAACATTTGTGTCCATGGTTAAAACAAGATGTTCATGCATTGAGAATTTGGTGCCCTTATGTAATCAAATGAAGTTGTGGTGTGCATCAAACTGCAGGCGTGGCATACTCTGCGAAAACTCATTGGCATGATTTAAAGCAAACGTGAGGGGTCACAGGCCTACAAAAAAAAACAAAAACTTTTATTTAAATATAGCTAAAATAGCACCTTGTCGCAAAAAAAAGAAAGAAAGCTACAATGAGAAAGTAGCTAAACTTGGTGACAAAATCCCCAATTTGGCAACACTGATAGAGGCAATGTGCAAGGGCAGGCAAAGATGTGGAAGATGTGCTGGTGATCATGAAAATGGAAATTGTGAAAGAGGGATTAAAATTAAATGCTGCAATTGTGAAGCGGAGAATAGTTCTGCTTTTCGAGGGCGTGAAGTCCGCAAAAGAGCTGCAGAGATTCAGAAAAATAAACATGCGCAAGAGATTTCTTAATCTGATGCAACCAAGAAATTGCAAGAAAGAGGCAAACAGGGCTTGTATACAGGAAAAGCTCAGCAGGTCACACAAGTTCATGTAATGGATGTAGTAAACAAGTTTACCACATATTAAATGTGGGAAGAATTGAGTTTGAGCTATTTATAAATTGCTCAGCTCAAACATTCAAGAAGACAGAAAAAAATAAAGATTACAGTTAAAGCAGCAGAAAAGTTTCTTTGAATAAAAGGACTAAGATGGTTAACTAAGATTAACATTGTAAATGTAATGTTCAGACGCTTTTAGAAGGAATGTGATCAAACATCTATTTACCTAAAAAAATAACAGGATTGATGGAAAAGTTCCCTTGTTTGTCATATACAGCTCCACACTACACTCGTCTGGTGTGTGGCGATAATGCATCTTTAAAACTGGTTGTCAGCCACCAATCAAATCTAAAGAAGAAGAAAACTATTTAGTTTAATCGAGAATATAGTATTTATTATTATTATTATTATTATTTATTTCTAGTTTGTTTATTTGTTTTGATTGGTTTTTATGGTTTATTTTTGTCATAAAAGCACAATCCCGATCCATAAATGTATTCCAGTCGGTGGCGGTAATGCACCAGTCAGTTAGGTTGCCAACCGCCAGTAAACACCAAAAAAAGAAGATGAAGAGCAGTTGTCCCTTTGCGCTTGCCGTACAATGTGTTTGTTCAATCCAAGATGGCTGCGCTCAGGGGCAGAGCTGTCACGGAATGTCTTACAACATGTATTTTTCGACAAACAGGCACAGCGAGCATTTCCACTCTTCCTTTTGTTACGACAAGGAATAAGGTGAGAATCATGTTGATCTGTTTTAATTTGCTGCCCAAAATACGCGGAAACGGAGTACTCCACATGACATGACTTTGACAGAAGCTAATAGCATAGCTGAGGTTGTGCCGATTAAACCGGTGTTCACGTCTCTTAACTTTATCTTCAAAACACTTTACTTCAATGTTAAGTAACATTAGGCTTATTCTTAACATTAATTTTATATGATTGTTTATTTGTTTAATTTATATATATTTATACATATACACATATACAGATACATGCACATACATAAATATGTATGTGTATATAAATGTATATGTATGTATGTATGTATGTATGTATGTTTGTTTATTTGTGTGTGTGTGTGTGTGTGTGTGTGTGTGTGACTGACTGTGTGTATATATGTGTAAAGTACTATAATTAGGAATGTATAATAATATTAATCATAAATGTAAATATTCCAAACATCCTATTGTTCGTAGTTTATTGTATTTTTAAAAGGCCTGTGTTTGATGGTGCATTCATACTTTTTCCTCTGAATTGTTGCAGTGGTTTGTACCGAGATCACAGCTTCACACCTGCAGAGGAAGTAGAGGTCCACTAGTTAGGGCACTTCTTGGCTGTCCCAATCATGGCAAGTTCTTGCTGGTCAGTGCTGTGGCAGTCAGACACAGCAGCTCACAGGTAGGTTCCTTAAATAGAGTTTTATTACAGTAGCAGAGCATTTATGTTACTTTATGTACTCTTAAATGAAAACAGGTCTCCGAAGATCCTAATGTGGACTGACTTCTGTGTTAGATTAAGAATTATTTTGCATATTTTACAGACGACAGTGCAGAGCATTTCACCTGCAGTTGGACCTGCAGTATCTGTTCCAGTCTCCATTCCAAGTCCTTCTGCTGACCCCGCCCCTGCAGTCACGCCACCAATCACAGAGCAGATGACAGAGGCTCCTCTCACCGCATTGGATGTTCTGCAGGAGGCTGGAGCTGAAGTCAGCCTATCAGAGCTCGGCCTGGGCGGCCACACTCCTGTGGGCCTGATCCAGAATCTGCTGGAGTTCATGCATGTTAGCATTGGGCTTCCCTGGTGGGGGGCCATTATTGCAGGTAGAAATGTGTTTATAATGAGTGTGATTTATTGATGAAAATATGTTTTTAAATCCATTCAACAGCCTTTCGTCTTGTTACATCTTTTGTTTTAAAGAAATACAAACCACTTAATCCTCAGAGATGAAAAAAAACAAACTTATAAACAATAAATCTGTGCATCTAATATTTCCATTTTATTTGTCTGGTTCTCTGTAGAATAATTGTACTTATTGAACATCCACCTGGTGTCCTATTTAAAAAAAAAAAAAAACATTTATGTGGAATTCTTATTCACTCTTTCAATGTGTGTGTAACTTATTGTTTTATTTGAATTGAGCTTAACTTTCTGTCTGTTTCCCTCAGGCACCATTTTAGCTCGGTGTGTTGTGTTCCCAGTCATTGTAAAGGGACAGAGGGAAGCAGCCAAACTGAACAACGTCATGCCAGAAATGACCAAGCTCACCAACCGCATGAACGAAGCCAAACAGAGTGGCAACAAATTTGATTGTAAGTGTCTCATCTTCTGCGTACGCCGTTTTCTTTCTCTTTTTCTGCCTTTATTATATTGTCAGAGTGTATAAATGATTGTATCTTACAAGTTGATATTGCTTTCTATCTTTTGGTGTTCTTTAACGTATAGTCCCCATTCTAGTGTTGTTTTTAATTCTTTTCAAAAATGTGAATTTTCTCCAGTTTCAAAAGCATACACTGACTTGATGATGTTTCAGAAGAAACATGACGTGAACCCTTTGCGTGGGTTTCTAGTTCCCATGGTGCAGGTCAGTGGCTTTAAATGCTTTTATAATTGTGAAAAATTCTGTTAGTCAGCAGCTGCTTAGTAATCCTACATCTCTTTTCATCCCGTTTACTCTTCAGGCTCCAATCTTCATCTCTTTCTTCATTGCCCTGCGGAAGATGGCGTATCTCCCCGTGCCAAGTTTGCAGACAGGCGGCCTCTGGTGGTTCCCAGACCTAACCGCCGCTGATCCATTTTACATTCTCCCCATTGCTGTGACTGGCACAATGTTTGCCATCTTAGAGGTAATTGTTCAAGGAGTAGTTAATGAAAATTGTTCATACTTGACAATTTACTGACACTCATGTCATTCCAAAAACCATTTGAATTACTTTCTCTAATGGAGCAAATATTTAAAACAGTGAAAGCATATTGTGACAACATTTATGCATTGTAAATTTTGATTTTGGTCAGTATCTCACACAAAGTTATTGTATGGCTTCAGAAACTAAAACTGTAGTTACTAATATTGGTGTTTTTTTTTTTTTAAAAGACACATTTATGAT
Organism: Carassius auratus; assembly: GCF_003368295.1. NCBI lineage: Eukaryota > Metazoa > Chordata > Actinopteri > Cypriniformes > Cyprinidae > Carassius > Carassius auratus. The sequence goes on along the minus strand of NC_039249.1, from coordinate 4,708,106 downwards.
GTATTGCAACCATATTTTAAATTGTTTTTCAACAGCTGGGAGCCGAATCTGGTGTAGACAACCCCAATCTGAAGGCCATGAAGACTGTGTTCAGGATCATGCCCTTTGTGATCCTCCCTATGACCATTAACTTCCCCACGGTTAGTCTCTCACACTCCTCCCTTCTCAAGTGTATTTGTTGTGGGATCTGATCCGTCTTCTCTTGTCATGCTGTAATGATTTTCACAGTGTCATTTGATCTGTGTGTTTTACAGGCGGTGTTCACCTACTGGATGACCTCTAACCTCTTCTCACTGGGTCAGGTGGCCCTGCTGAGACACCCGGTCGTGAGACAGAAGTTACGCATCCCGGAGCGCATCACACATCCACCTTCAGTGCTTCCTCCCAATGATGGTTTCATAAAAAGCATCAAGAAAGGTAAAAGCTTTTTCTGCTTCATCTTCTGTATCAGTGTTACTTTAGTGTTATTTATATACTCTACTAACATAACATTTATAATTTTGAACCAGGTTTTATGTCTATACTGAGATTTTGGTAGCACTTTATTTTAAAGTCCTGTTCCTCATGTACATACTATGTACGTATTATACATACTAGGTACTAACCCTGAACCTCCCCCTAAATCTAACCATACCCCATGTAGTTACCATGTATTACCAGAACTTTCTTAGATAAATACACTGTAAGTACATGTAAGGACTTGTACTGTAAAATAAAGTGAAACCGTAATTTTAGTTCAAGTTTTAGTAATTTTATGTGCTTTTATTGCTTTTTCTAGTTGCACTTTATTTTACAGTACGTGTACTTCCATGTCCTTATAGTGTACCTACAGTGTATTTATCTAAGAAAGTTCTGGTAACACAAGATAACTACATGGGGTAGGGTTAAGTTTAGGGGTAGGTTCAGGGTTAGTACTTAGTTATTACATAGTTATTGTAATTAGTATAATAAGTACATAGTATGTACATGAGGAACAGGACTGTAAAATAAAGTGCTACCCATTTTCTTAATATTTACGTATAGCTTTTTTATTTCAGTTTTAGTAATTTGAGTATTTCGGTTCAAAATTATTTCAGATAGTCGCCAAGGTAATTTTCATTTTTGAGTTTTTCGTATAGTATTTATAGATTTTCAGCTTTATTTCAATTACTGAAAATGACGTTTAATAGTGGAAGCTAACTATAACAACGCCGTTCTGTATCTGAACCACTTCTATTTGTCTTAGCATTTTGCCCGTCTTATACTCTCTGTATAATGTTTCTGTATCTGTTCGCCTCAGGATGGTCGAATGCTCAGTTGGCTCAGCAGCTGGAGGAGAGGGAAAGGAAAATTAAAGGACACCTGGATATGGCAGCCAAAGGTGAGGGTCTTCTGCCTGCACTAGTGCTCAAAATACCAAAAAAAAAAGTGTTCCTGTAGCTCAATTGGTAGAGCATTTGCATCTGTAAGGTTGGGGGTTCGATTCCCTGGGAACACATGAAGTCACTTTGGATAAAAGCGTCTGCTAAATGCATAAATTTAAATTTAAATTTTTAAATTTAAAATTCAAATTTAAAAAAAATCTTACCGACTCCAAACCTCTGAAATTATAATACTATTTGTTACAGAATGAAAATTTAAATGTATCTTGTTGAAAGTACTTGCATCTCTGTTTGCATACTATAAATGGTGCACAGTTGTGAAGCTATATTTAATGTTTAGTTGTATTTTTTGCTGTTCTAAATTTCCATTTATCCCTGCCCCTTTTTTTAAAGGTCCTCTGAGGCAGACTTTTACCCATAACCCCCTTCAGCAGTCAGCAGCATCAATGTCAACAGGAAAATCAAGTAATTCGAAGCAAGACAAGAAGAGGCCGTGGGAAGATACGATTGGTTAACACCTCGATGGAGGATTGTGAAGGCTTTGTACATATGTATTGAGAAGGACGTAAAATTAAGACTAAATAAGTGTTTAATGGAAAAATTTGCCATTAAAGAGCAATCTTATTGCCTTACCGCTCTCTCCATTCATTTACATGCACACAACTGAATCTCTGTTTACTAGTTTTTAAGCAAAGCACTTAAACAACAGTGGATGACGAAATGCTACTACTAAGTCAAGATCAACATACACAGGTTTTGCATTATTTGTCCTTTATTTAGTTAATTTTTTAATTTCTATTATTTGTCAAAAATCCATAATAACACTGTGTTCGTCAATTCAGTCTTTGGAAAATAAAAGCAAACATGGAAAATACTGTTTTCTATATTCAGACACAAACGTGTACAGATAAAGATGTTGTAGTGGCAGTTCCTTCCTTCAACACACAACAGGGAGTTTATTAGTCTTTCAATCTAAATTTCTATTCAATTAATGTGCAAGATTTAGGTTAAAAGGCGTTTCAAAGCAATGGTACAAATGTCTCTAAACAATTCCTCTCTTATCAGTGCTATAATTTCACCATCTTACCAAGCCCCACAACAACCCTTAGAGTCCAAAGGTAGTTTCTTCGTACTCGAGTTCGAGTTGGTTTACCGTTCCCCATCAAACCAGCATAAATATCTCTAATAAATACAAAGGACTCGCTTCGACTTGGAGGAGTTTTCACTTGACATCTGATCAGTCTAAAATGATATCTGTGTAAACCAGTGGGGAGTCAGCAGCTTGTGTATTGCATGTCCAGAGATATTGCAGTTTTCTTGTCCGTGCATCTTCCTCTTCTACTCTGCCTTTTCATCTTCTGTGTCCATCTCAGTAAGAACACAGTAGCACAGTTTCTGAATGAGGATACCTGAAGATGCTGGTGAAGAGGGAATGAAAATAGAGACACGCATATTACTTTTAGGAGCAATATATGAGCTGTAAACTTAAACCACTATTTGGAGACTTACCAATAATCTTCCTGAGCCACATTGGCCTACGTGTGGCAGGTAGATGGCAGCACAGGAAGTAGACGGGGACGCCCGATAAAGCAATGGCAATGCCGATCAATGAGTTGATAGTGTCGCTATACAGAGGCACCACCACGAGAAAAACTGTGCAGAGGCAGAATATAATTGGGAAGAACAGGCTGAGCTGAAAGAAAAAGAAAAGGGAAGATAAATGAGAGGGTTTAGACTGTGCTAATTATTCGATAAATCTTCTTGAATAAACTTTTTAAAGACATTTCTGTTAGTCGTCTCACACAACACAAATCGTATTTTGGCGCTTGTTTATGGAAATTACACATTGTGAAATGCACACGTAATACAATCTACTTTTTCATGTTTATCAAACAGCCTCTGACCACACCTACTCACGTGAAAATAGATGTATTAATACGATAACACTTTATTTTAAGGAGTCCTTATTACATGTACTTACTAATATAATAACTTAATTATATAATAAATTACACAAAGTTACATGCATGTAACCCTTAACCAAATCCTAACCCTAACCATATATAATAAGTACATGTAGTTAATTAATATTATTCAGTACTTAAATATATAAATTGTTACAGTTCACTTATTACTTTAAGTACTGAGTACATTTAAGTCCTCAAGGACACATTAAAATAAAGTGTAACACACAGTGGTTCTCAAACTTTTTTGGTTGCACACCCCTTTAAGCTTATATATATTATATAAATCTCCCTGAATTTTGAATTGATTTATTCATGTATAATATAACTCTCAAGCAGAAACTAGCTTCAATAAAGCATCACTTCAGTGTTGCATTGGCTTGGTTGAAATAAAAATCAAGTGTTGGTGGATTTAGCTTTCTCACTTAAAATACAAAATATAAAATAATAGATGGCAGACGTTGGTTTGTGTGGATACCTTCAGCGGTCGGTGTCTGTCCGGTTGTTTCCATCGCAGGTACAGCTGTCCCAGGATAGACAGACCCACAAAGAACCAGTAGCTGAAGCTGTAGTAATTGATCAGTTTAAAGACATCTTCCACACACAGGTACACAAGAGCCATGGCACCCTGTCACACAACAGAACAGAACATTTGAGAATAATTAATGAGATCATTAATGATGACTATAAAGACGTGGAATGTAGACAAATGCATGATCTTATAGGAAAACACAGGATGGAAACAGAACATTAGTACATGTAGTACAGCATATTATGACACATATGGAGATGTTGAGATGGGGACTGACATTGAAGAGCAGGGCAGGGATGGGGGTATAACGTGTGACGTGAATCATGCACAGATAATCTGGCAGGTGGCCCTCTCTGGAGCCCACGAAGAACAACCTGAGTAGAGATCCGCATATGAGAAATCAGCTGAGAATGAAATGATGTGGTGAATCAGACAGCAGATAGAAATTACTACTCACCTTGATGCAGCAACTATTGAAGCGTTTAATCCTCCAAAGCAGGAGAAGGCAACAGCAACTGGTATTGTCCAATTAAAATACCCAAATACCTGGTCTGCAAATGTCTGTGAATTAAAAAAAAAAAAAAAAATGAATTAGCCAAAACTCAATAGGAAAAATAGATGATTTAAGCTTGTACCAGCTTTCTCTTTTATTTAAAAGAAATAATTTAAAAAAATGTTATTCTGCTAGAATGCATTTCAAATGCAAATGATCAAAAGTGACAGTAAAAGCATTTATAATAATGATTTTTTTCCCCCCAATTAAATGCTGTTCTTTAAAAAAAAAAAAAAAATCACAAAATAAGACATTTGATCAGATTATGAGACTTTTTTCAAAATCTTACCGACCCCAATCTTTTGAACAGTAGTGTATATTCAGATGACCAGCAGAGATAAACACTCACCACAGCTACGGCGTCACTGTCCAGGATGGCAGGAATAGGCAGGACTGTATAGTAAGCCAAATTGGTAAGAATGTAGATCACTGTGACAATGGGCATGGAGATGGCAATGGCCAGCGGGAGATTCCTGCAAAACACGATGACCACCAGAGGTCAGCAGAATGCATTCTCATGCAAACAATACCTGGCCTGCAAACCTTTACAATTAATCTACAACTCTCAAAGCTCTTAGAGCAACACTTTGCCTAATGCTGACACATGTGTTTCACATGTCCATAGATTTTTTTTTTTACTTCTACATAGAGACCAAAATGGAGAAGTGCTTGGATAGTTTGTGGGTAGGAAGGCCGAGCATCCCGCAAAAAGTCATGTGAGCCAATCACATGTTTCCTGTGATTTGACAGTCAGACAGATAGATAGATAGATAGATAGATAGATAGATAGATAGATAGATAGATAGATAGACAGATAGACAGACAGATAGACAGATAGATAGATAGAGAGACAGACAGATAGATAGATAGATAGATAGATAGATAGATAGATAGATAGATAGACAGATAGATAGATAGATAGATAGATAGATAGATAGATAGATAGATAGATAGATAGATAGATAGATAGATAGATAGATAGATAGATAGATAGATAGATAGATAGATAGATAGATAGATAGATAGATAGATAGATAGATAGATAGATAGATAGATAGATAGATAGATAGATAGATAGATAGATAGATGACCTTTCAGGATTTTTGATCTCCTCTGTGACAAAGTTGAGCGTGTCCCATCCAGAGTAGGAGAAGAGAGCAGAATACAACGCCAGAGCCACGTGACCTGGGTCCTGAGATGAGCCTGAGAAGAGCCCCTCGAAATTCTGAGTGTGACCTGGACCACAAACACACACGGAAACCAGGATAGTCAGATTAAATGAAATATTCAGAGACAAAGCTGAGAACCTCACACAGGTGTAAAAAGCTTTTACCCTGAAAGATCTTGACCAGGCCAGTGATGATGACAGCGATGAGGGCGATGACCTTTGCGTAGGTGAAGAAGTCCTGAACGCGTGTTCCATACTTCACATAGGCACAGTTCACAAAGGTCAGCAAGCCTACAGAACAAACACAGATCAAGATCAAACCTTTTTTTCTCAATATATTGCGACTTGCACAGGCCCTTGTGTTTTTGTGCTCAGGGTGAATATCTTTCAGTCTTTAAAAAGATAGTCCACCCAAAAATGTCATATGTTTTTACTCACCTTTATGTCATTCCAAACCAGTATGCATATCTTTTTCTGCTGAAAAGAACTTATTTTGAAGAATGCTGATTACCAGTTTTGATTCCCATTGACTTCCACTGTACTTACATGAAATTCAACGAGAACCAAAGTGGTTTAGTAACCAACAATCTTCAAAATATCTTCTTTGTGTTCCACAGAAGAAAGCAAGTCATACAGGTTTAGAATAACACGAGGGTTACTAAATGATGATAGGCTGTTAATTTGTGTTTGGACTGTCCCTTTAAGGATCCACATGGGTGTTCTTGTGAGTCTAGTCACAACATCACTGCAGTAACATGAAATGGATATGGTCTTCCCTTGTTTTCCAAGAGGATCAATGATCTTCAGGGGTCAGTTTGTTCTGATCCTGAAATGTCTTGATTTGTGTGATCATGTGTGTGTGTTTTGTAATGTAGTCTTCCTGGCTTGAGGAAGCAGGGCTGCTGACTCTAGCACTCCTGCTGGTTGTTTTGCAAGGAGCGAAATAGCTTAGGGCAGCACTAAAGTTTGCGTGCGTGAGCGGGGCATTTTTTTCTGTCGTACAGAAAATCCAGCTGTAAGCACATGCGTTTACTGTGATACTGCATTCTATGAGGGCACATACAAACAATTAATAACAAATATGTATTGCTTTGTATTGCAAATATCCCTTGGTGGTGCATGCATACAGGAAATAAAACCGTGGAAACTGAACTGAAACTGAGAGTAAGATTGGATAGTTTGCGTTAAATAGCCTTTACTGCAAATGAGGAAGTTACAATGTGTCACGTGACTTGCTAACTCTTACAATATACTGTCAGCGTCTGACCCATTACAATTCTCTCTCCCTGAGTCCAGGTCACATTTCTAAAAAAAAAAAAAAAAATGTTTTACAAAATGCTTGCTCCCACTTCTTCTTATCTGTTATGGCTGCTATCAATGTTGCCTCAAGTTCATAAACTGCTCGCACACCCGTTTCTAATCTACAGTCTCGCTGCTTAAAGGAGGGCAGATAGCACAGAGACAGATATGTGTCTCATTCCTGTACGGTTATGTCATCTTTTATAATGAATAAACAATAAAAAAAGAAATGTACGACTAACATCATTCACTTCCACTGTTTAGATAACAAACATCTAATATCATTCATATCTAATGTTGCGTTTCATGTGGTTAAAACAACATGAGCAAGCGATGACAAAATGTCAAATTTTGAGGTGAACTATTCCTTTTTTGTGGAATTTGTCCATGTTATAATAAATACGAAATGAACAGCTTTTTCTTTTTTAATTTTCTTACTCTCATGCCACACCAAACCTGTTTGATATTCTTCCTTTCTGTTGAAGATAAAAGCGGGAACCAAATCGTGGTGTTTACCTTTCGTCTTTCACAAAACAAAGTCAGTCTTACAGGTTTGGAACAACAAGAGAGCAGGCAAATGATGACAGAATTGTATTTTCTGTTGACAACTATAAATAATATTAACATTGTTAACATTACCGTGCCTCCTATTAAAAGAACAGTACACATTGTATTTGTAAGGATTGTAGATGTGTCTACTGAATCTGTTATCACACTCCCTCTCACACTCCCTCTATTCCATCCTGAGCTGTCATGAGCTATTAGTCATAAAGGCAAGATTGTTAATCAGAAGGACTTTACCTTCCAGAAATCAGCAAGTTCTTGGTAGTGTTTCTTATCTTTCAATGAAGCATACAAGTGTGTTTGTTGCAATCAGATTAACTTCATTTAGATATGGGGGTATAATGTTTAATCACATTTTATGAAAGACAATCTTTTTTTTTTTATAGATTATAGATTATGAAAGGTGTGGAAAAAAATTCTCAGATTTCAAAATTCTGGAGCATTTCAAGAACTGCCAGTTCAACTGAATTTAGTTTTGTTTCAGTTTGCACTTTTTTTTTTTGTTGGGTGTCATGCATGTCTGCGCTGAGCGAGACGAATCACGTGAATGTAACCTTCAACATCAGCACTGGTCTGACACATTCTCTTCTCCTTCCCTTTTCCACTCAACATCAAATACTGACAGGCTGTCATTATTGCTTATAACGTCATCATTATTTTTCTCCTCTCACCAAAAAGTGCACTGATTGTGCCATAGTGAAGTGGTATGGTATCAGATGATAACCTTTGTTTGAGAGTGTCTTTTGAACTCCATATGTGTCTTGTGATGTTTTAATGCCACTTCATGCGCTCTTGCTGTCTGTGGTAAATGTAGCTCTGTGTTTATGTATTTGTGTAATAGAAAGCTGCTAGCTGCTACCTACTACCCACTTCCTGCTGCCAGTTTTCTCAATGTTCACACAGTCTTTCACTGTGTTACCCACTTTCCCAACAAACAATCATTGAATGCAGAAATGTGATTAAGCTTTGAATTCAAGAGCTAGTTAAACCCAAATTGTTTAAATTTGTCATCATTTGCCTTTCACACATTGTAATTAATTAAGGTTATGTCAAATATTTATTTTTTTCTGTAGAACGCAGCAGGAGAAATGTTGAGAAATGGCATTTTTAAAAATAAAAGAAAATAAAGTAACAAACTGTCAAGCTCCAAACTGGAATAAAACCACTATAAAAATATCACACAACATACTCCACTTGACTATATTGCAACATTTTGAAATTTTTGAGGAATAGATTGAAAAATAAGTCGTTACACAGTGGCAAAGCACATGAACGTTCAAAGGTTTGGGGTCGGTGGTGTCGTTTATGCTCACCAAGGCAGAAAGAAATACAGTAAACTGTAATATTGTGAAATATCAAAGCTATTTAAAACGCACATTTTGATACTAATGGATTATAATGTAATTTATTCCTGTGATGGCAAAGCTGAATTTTCAGCAGCCATTACTCAAGTCTTCAGTGTCACTCAGAAATCATTCTAATATGTTGATAACATAAGCAATGTTAAAAACAATTGTGCTACTTAATATTTTAGCGAAAACCATGATGCATTAAAAAAAGAAGATCCTTCTATGAAAATAAAGTTCAGATAAACAGCATTTATGGTTAATTTAATGCAATGTTCTTTAAAAAAAAAACTATTATTTGGTGACCCCAAACTTTTGAACAGTGGTGTATATTATTCAATATTTCTCCTTCTGTGTTCCACAAAAAACATTTTGGAATGATAGATAAATGACTCTGGATTTGTGATTCATTCTTTTAGCTCAAATTTTTTTTGCAAAGACTTGAGGGCCACAAAACTTCACAGACAACCTACAAAAGCAACTCCCAATCATATACACACACATCCACAAGCATCAACTCACATATGCAGGCTGCAGCCAGCAGACGATTGGCCACGTAGGGTGCTATACACGTGGAGAAGATGGGCTGCACCATGTAGTTGGAAAAGGTGATGGCTATCACTGCCTGACTGGTGGGCTCGATGATCAGGAGAGAAGTCCATAGACGGATGAAAGCCAAAAAGCCTCCAAAGGCCTCCAGGATATAGGCGTAGCTGGCTCCTGACTTGGTGATGGTGGTCCCGAGCTCAGCATAACAGAGCGCCCCGAACACCGAGAAGATCCCACCAATTGTCCACACTACCAAAGACAACCCATAGGAGCCACTGTATATCAGTACGCCTTTGGGTGAGACGAAGATCCCGGAGCCGATCATGTTTCCCACGATGAGACAAACGCCATTGAGCAGAGATATTTCTTTTTTCAGTTTCATGGACTCGTGCGAGCTGCTTGCCTTCAGGTTCCCGTTGGACACCTCTGAGGACTGCTCCTCCGTGGGTGCAGGGCTGTAGGACGCCATTGTTTTAAAGGGCCGATGTGTTGGTCAAAACAAAAAAAGACTGTCTTAAACCAGTTCTACAGTCACATACAAGGGTTTCAGGAAGGTCTGCAAGGTTCCCAGCTAGTTCTTGAGATCTTCAGGTGACATCTGGGGAAAACATAGTGTTCAGTTTTTATACACACATGCACGCTCATGTAATAATCTCCAAAGAAACAGGGCAGTCATAAAGAGCTCACATACACACTCTTGCTTTTCAAACGTACATATGGCTATTACGGATCCATTAGATGTCATGGCAAATGGCTTGTTAAAGGTGTGTAAACAGAGCCGCACAGAGAAAAGGTCTACATGTAAGAAAAACACCCAGCTTGCTCATATTCCTTACTGCGTGAGACAGGATTGTGCGTCTTAGCCTACGGTTTAATCAATCACCATTCCTGACTTGGACATTGATCCACCTGATCTATAGTCAAGACCAAATGGAGGGATTTTTAATACGTCAAGTCCAATTCAACTCTCTCTCTCTCGTTTTATCTCTCTCTCTCACTTTTAGCACGGAGACTTCTTGGTGCGTCAGCATGCTGATCTGTCACATGCTCCTCAAGGTTCAATGGACTCAAAAGACCTATGCTCAAGAGCACACGCTGTGAAGCGTTTTCTCATGACGATATTAAAAAAAATGCACATACAGGAACATGAGTAGTTAATTGACAGCTTGTGTTTTTGAAGCTCAAAGTTGAGAGCTATTACTGCCGACTATGCCAAACTGTACACTGACAAAGCATTATTTTGGCATAGGTTAACTAATCAGATTTAATGACACCCTGACTTCTAAATGGAAAGTGAATGAGAATTTTGCATTGTTATACATTATACATCATGGCTGTAGAATTCCGGGTCATCTGATTGTTTAAATTCAAAATTTTAAAAAGGTAGTTTAAAATGTAGAATTCTATCGTTAATTCCCTTTAAAGATGGAATAAAGGCTTCATGCCCTTCTTAGCCAAGTAGATTTTAAATGCAGCTTCCAAAAGACAAAAAAATTGCTGATAATGTTTTTCTATTTGATTAATCACACGGGTGTGATTTGATCGTTCACTGGGTTTGATATTTTTAATGTTCTATGCGCTTTGTAAAATGAAAATGTTAGTAACTAACAATATTGTTATTAAATTCACATTAAATACAAAGTCAGTCGTATTAAAACTATTTTATGGCATGACACCCATAATCTTGTAGGCTACTTAAGTAGAATATTTCCTGAAAATACATTTTTATATTAAATCTTTAAGACATTTCCTGATAAGTTGTTACGTTTGGAAATATTTCAAATAAAAATAAAATAAAACTTATATCAGTTATACAGTGCTATTGTGGCTGCTGTGTCACACACACACACACACACACACACAAATGCCCCCTCAAAAATCATGAGTGCATGACGGCCCTGACTGCAGATCTGATTAATTGCTCTGTATAATGACTGGGAAGGTCTTATCACAAAAGAAGAAAGTTGCATTCAGGAAAGGCAAAAGGAGATAGAGAGGATGATTAAAGAACTGATGTGTGGGTGGACAGTAGGCAATTACTGCACGTGATAATTAAACAGCCACACCAATGCAAGATCTTTAGGGACCAGAGAGCAAGGTTCAGGGCATGCTGATAAGCCTCTGAAAAAACAACTATAAAACAAAATCACTCAAGGTTACAGCTTAAGCACCCATATAGACTTGCTGTAAAGCAGAATATTAAATAAAAATGATTTTTATCAGTGTACTATATAAACTAACTGTAAACTACTTGCGATATCTATTAAAAGAAAATGGTAATCTAAGGTAAATCTTAAATCCTGTAAATCATCCTTTATGAAATAATAATTCTGGCTTTAAATGACGTCAAGTAGCATAGGCTACAGCTGAGCGGAACGGTTTGCATTACCTTTTCCCCCAGGTGCTGAACTGGCATCAGGATACAGCTTGTACGGATGCTTTATCTGCCGTTCATTTTCCTAGACACGCACGAATTGATGAGCAGTTCATGTTATTTCGCCGTGTGAGATCTCAGACTGTCATATGCTGTCGGGTCTGTCACAGCTCGCGCTCGAGTTCCCTTCCGTGCAGACGTTTCAAGGAGATTGATGAACTTCTGCTCTCAGTCAAATACAGACTGCAAACACAGGCAGCGAGTAAGGGGAGGAGAAAAGAGACAGCTAGCACAGCTCCATCTGAACTACTGAACCATTATAATGAGCGTCTGGATGAACTTATGAAGAATACCATTTAAACAGAGCTCAAAATGAAGGACGTTTTGTACTCGAGACATGCTGTCTGAATATAAAGCCCAGTTGTTATCGTGAGTAAACTCAAACGATTCGAAATCGATTTATTTAATCGATATATAGCTGAAATGAAATAAAATATAAATATTACATGGAAAACAACAACTTAACAAATAAGTTAAGTTAGTGGAGTTAAAAATAATACTCCACTACTAAAAACTATTTAGAGCTATGTGTGTGTGTGTGTGTGCTCGCGCGCGCGTGTGTGTAAATTAATAGAAAAGACAAAAGTAGCCTACATGACGAAATTACTAACAAATAAAAAATATGAAAATAAAAGCTAATTCACAGTATTACTATGTACTGTATATAAATAATAATAAATAAGCACAGTCTATTGGCTTATCGAATAGAAAATGCTACTTAGAAATAAAAATATAAATATAGGCTAAAAATATAGAGTAAAACGTGTGATAAGCCCCGAGTCATCTACGTGAATGGAAATTAATAAAAAGAAAAACATTTAAATAAAATAAGATTATATTATAGTCTTCGTTTGGGGGAGGTTTTATATGCTGTTTATATTTTTATATTAATCTTTTCTACAAAATGAATAGAACAAAAAAAACATTTTTTTTTTTTTTTTTAGGATTGGTTTGAATTTCAGCCATCTTGCCTACTGAATGTTGTATTTCCCCTTATACCATATATAAAAAAATGATGTGATTCTCAAAAAGAGTGCTTGCATCTACTTTAGATTATTTACAGCACACACTTTATTGTCGCCATCGTGTGGTTAAAATGGGATGTTACACCACATCTGTTTCTCACGTTTTGCAAGGGAAATAATTTCCCATTGTTACTGTTTTATGCCATTTTTTTACTTTAAATGTTATCTATTTTATTATTGCGACTGTCAACTTCTAAATGGAAAGAAGCTTTACTTGATTTACATGATTTCATAAATTCATCTTTTAAAGACCTTTGACAACTGCTCTTTGTTTATATAACCATTAATCACATATTGCCTTATAAGGAACTAATTTTGTCATATTTGGCACTGTCTCCGTAAGATTTCCTTATTTTTGATTGAGACATGTCTTTATCCCTTCCTGAATGCATGTGGACAAACTTCTACCACATGCCTTGTTTCTGGCTCATTGTTCGTCTCCCTCTCAACCTCAAATTTTCTCTCCTTGGTTACAGGTTGTCATGGTTTCGAGGGCCCGGCAGAGGCAGGATTAGGAGCCATTTTAGGGACAGCTGGCCAGGTCGGCCTCCACCTCCCCTTTATCCCGCGCAGAGATGCTCTGGGGGGATGAGGGGGGACATTGTGCGAGGATTAGAGCTTCCTGTGTGTCAGCCACATTACAGGGGGGGGGGGGGTGGACAGAGAGTGAAAGAGGCAAAGAATGAAAGAGAAAATGAAAGAGCGAGCATATGAAAGAGAGCATGACACAGAAAGCAAGAGGGTGTTTGAGGGGAGGGAGTGAAGTCTGTACAGCTGCACACTCAATCACATTACACAAGTGTGTGTGTGTGTGTGTGAATAAACACACACAGAGCCATCAACATGCACACCACCAATCTGGGAAACTAAAACATTAAAGGAAGCATACTTAAAAAAAAAAAAGGGTGAATGAAGACAATTGCTGAAGAACAAAGTTCCTTATAGAACAACAAAAACAAAAATAGCTTAACAGGTGGCAGTTATGTGTTCCATGCAATTCAAATAATTCACATACATTTAAAAAACACAAATCTTGAGACATTCAGTCTGACTTTATTTCTCTTTTTGACAAGTTAGGACCACAATACATCCAATACAACACAAAAGTTGTTAAGAGTTCAACAGGGCAAACAAAAGTTGCTTCAAACTTCAAGATTACTAAAATACTGAAAGCTTAAATCTTAATAAATTTTGAGCTGGTTTTGCTCATCTGCAGCAGTGTGAAAACTAATGTGATTTGCTGTTTTTCATAGTCAACAATAAAAAATCAGTGGGGATTTTAAATAAAGAAAGTTGAAGAACAGGCATTGTGCAGAAGGTAAATCTGACCCTCTCAGCAATTCTATCCCATCATCGTAGTCATAAACCTCCCTTGTCAATAAGAGTTTCAGCAGTCACAGATATAGTGCAGCTATTTAGAGAAACACCTACAAAGTACAGCAGCATGAAAGTAGATAAAAACAGGGTACATGAAACAAAATTGATATTTACATTCAGCTGCACATCTGTTGATCAATTTTGGTATGGTCCCTATAATCCTCTCTCATCTCACACATCAGGTCACTCCCTTTATTCCTAGATTTTGCTCGAAATTATAAAAAAAAAAAAAATGTTTTACATGTATTTTTATGAGCATCCTGAAGTTCCAAATTGATTTCTGAAATTGCACTTAAGACACACAATTAATTTGCTTGTCATTTGTTAAACACAAATATTATTTTCAAGATCCAATTTCTGTGCATCCTGATATTTGAAATCGAAAGACCAAGTCTTTATCAATATGATTTAATTGTCTTCATGAAAAGGCACTACTATTACATATGGACTGATATACTAATATTCTACAATATCAAACAATTAAAAAAAAACTACTCCTTACCACAAAAAAAGTTTAACAAAAAAAAAAAAAAAAGTTCTCATAGTAATTAGTAAACAAGAATAGTGCTAAAACCTAACTAATCACATTCTTTTAAGCAGTGTCTTCAGGTCTGTCTTCAGTAGTAGACACCGGATGCTCGGTCAAGGACAATTTATTAGTACTTTTCTCTGACATGCTTTTAGCATCCTCTCTTCTCAGTTTTTGATGGGTCAACTCCTCTGCACACTCCACAACTTTTCCCTCAGAGGACTGTGGGGATACAGTACTGGCCAACTGATTCAAACCTCCGCTGTGGATTTTCATATGCCCCTGTTGAAACACACAGAAGTCTTGTTTCTCACACAAACATGATATCACAGGTTGTTAATGAATATTCAGTTGATATTAATGTCATCTAACATTCCATCTTTTTTTCAATATAGCACATTAATCTATGTACCTTCAATCCGCTGCGGCTAGCATACTCTTTTCCACACTCTGTGCAGCTGTAGGGTTTCTCTGAGCGTTGTGGTTGTGGAGGGGCTACAGGGGTCTCTGATGATGTCACTTCAGTCTTTTCTCTTTCTTTCCTTTGATCCTCTATTTCTGACACTTTTGCATCCTCAGCATTCCCCTTCTGCTCTAGGGCTCTGTCTGAAATGTGCAAAGAAGCATTCTCTGTAGCTTGGTGAGAGTCACCATCATTGGGCTCCAGAACCTGGTCGATTCCATTCACATGAAGCATTGTCTGCTCGCTGCTTTGGTCTGACTTTGACTCAGTGGACAACCCTGGGCTGGAGGGTGGAGTGAGGGCAGGTGACAGATTGAGAGCGTCAGCGTTTAAACTAGCTTTTGGCTCGCTAATCACTGTTTGATGTGAAGCTCCATTTTGCCATTTTTTATCAAATAAGGTGTCCTGGGAGTTGGTCCGGGTACAGAGAGATAAAGGCATGTCTTCATCCTCTTCTGCAGAGCCATTGACAACCTGAGGTTTGCTCTGAAGGACTGTGCCATAATGATTCTCATCTGAATTGTCAGGTGGACTGTTTTGTCCTGATGGACACTCCTTTTCCAGGGTGACATTTGGACTAGCCTCAGGTGTGTTTTCATAACGATCTTGATCTGACTCCGTGAGCTGATTTGCATCAGCTGATGCAGTATCTCTTAGGCTAGCACCAGACTCCAATAAGCTGGCAGAGGAAGACATGCTCATATTTAGAGGAAAAGACTGAAGATTTTTGGGCAAAGAAACGCCATCAATTTGACCAGGGTCTTCCTCTGACTGCAGGTCCCCATTACTTTCCGGGGGCAAATGGCCCCCCAAATGCATCCGAATGTGATGCTGCAGCACCACAGCATTGGTAAACTTGCGCTGACAGAG
The DNA here is from genome assembly GCF_003368295.1 of Carassius auratus. Lineage (NCBI taxonomy): Eukaryota > Metazoa > Chordata > Actinopteri > Cypriniformes > Cyprinidae > Carassius > Carassius auratus. The sequence goes on along the minus strand of NC_039249.1, from coordinate 4,692,072 downwards.
CGGGCATGAATTCTGGCCACGTGCATTGGCTGGACGTGCTCTGTGTGTGGCCAGATGAGCCCTTAGGCTTCCCTTTGTGGAGAAGGAGCGGCCACAGAGTTTGCAGGGGAATGGACGTTCACCTAAGTGAGTGGCCTGGTGGAGACGTAATGCCCTTGGGCAGCTGAGGACACGGAGGCATACCCCGCACTGATTAGGAACCAAAGAGGAGGCATTTGACCCTTGGAGCTCTTGGCTAGCCAGCTCACCACTGGGATTCAGGTTCAGCCCTAAGGCTGCCATCATCTCCCTCCTGTAAGCTGATATAACATTAGCATTGGAGGTTGTGGATATGTCATTAGTCTGAGCCTGGCCTTCACTGGCGCTTTTTGGGAAGGGCTGCTTCTCTAACTTCTGTGCCAGTCTCTGCAGCTTGGAGGTGTCAGAGGTGGCGGAGGATGAGGATGGAGAGGAAGAGGGAGGAGTGGAGTTTTGAGGTTTGGGGTATGAGGAGAAAGGGAAGGTAAGTGGGAGGTGTGGGGATGGGAGGTGAGGAGGGCGAAGAAGGGCAAGGCTAGGATGGTGGGCGGAGTGGCCTGATGGGAAGAGAATTTTCGGAAGGTGTGCCAGCTGGGAATATGGAGAACCAGGATGTAAAGTGGAGTGTGGCGGTGTATTCTCATCAAACCTCTGCTGCTTTGCACCTTTGAATTGGCTAGTCATTGCAGAGGAAGTTATAGATGGAGATGACGACTGCACACTAGTGGAAACAGAGGCTGCCGCTGCAGCTGAGGCACGGTTTAGCTGTAGCAAAGAGTGGGCAGTGGAAAGGAGCGCCAGATCAACACTGGGTGGTAACGGAAGGGAGGAGGGAGACGGATGAGATGACCCAGACAGGAAACCAAGAGCTAAACTTTCTGGCACACCTACACTACCTTTAACCCCAAAAGGCTCCTCATCCTCCGCTCTACGTTTTCTGCGCCTCTGTGATGGCCCTGAGGCAGATCCTGGTTGGCACTGCTCCGATAAAGCAGGTGGCAAGAGAGAGAGCGACAGCTCAGGATTTTGCTCACGGTGACGGAGGAAGTGGGCTTTGAGGTTGCCACGGGTTGTGAAGCGACTGAGGCAGACAGGACATTGGTATGGACGCTCACCGGTGTGGGATCTCAGATGGATCTGTAATGAGGAGTCACTGCTTAGAACCTTCCCACAGAACCTGCACACGTGCTGCTGGCGGCCTGAAGAGGAGCTGGATAATCCGTTTGACGTACTAACAGTGGAACTGAGAGATAGCTGGTCCTGGGAGAGGCTGACCATGGGCAAGGGAGGAGTTGGGAAATTCATGCCATTGCCATGACTGATGGAGGTGTTGGGAGACTTTTCATTGAGGTAACGAGGGTGAAGTCCTAGCGTTAGAGAGAGAGGGTGCACAGAGGCTGAAGAGGTGACTAAGGATGAGGAAGATGTTGAAGATGAAGTTGTGGAATAAGGAGCTCTGGTTCCATTTGTGTGAGATCTGTTGGGCTTGGATGTAGGAGCTTGGGGAACTAAAGAAGCACCAGTATTAGGTGGGGAGCTAGAGCCGGCATCACTCTGTTGACCCTCTACAGATCCCTGAGGTGCATCTTGGGTACTGACCATTCCACCTAGGCGCAGCACCTGCCTGCAGATTTCTTCTGTAATCTGCATTTGGTGAATCTGTCTTTGCTGCAGGACCCTAAGCTCCTCTAACAGTACAGCGAGGGTCGGAGGCACCTGGAGTTGCTCTGAAGGTGATGAAGGAGTTTGGTGGATGGGACTAGGACTTCCTTGATGAGGTGGGGCACCCAGCGACGATGAAGAGGATAAAGATGAGGAAGAGGAGGTAGTGGTGGTTGCAGAAATACCCATTGGTGGGGACGTTACAGTTGAGTGGGGATGATGAGATGAAATATGAGTGGATTTCTGCTGGCTAGGGGGAGGAGAGTGGGTTTGGGATGAAAGGGAAGGATGTGGGAAATCCGGAGAGAGAGACGAGTGTGCATTAGGCAGAGATGTAGAATATGAGGCAATGTGATTTGGCCAGTGGGGAGGAGACGAGCTCTCATTGGGGAGCGAGGGAGCATGAAGGCCACCAGGAGATGATCTTGGGGCCAAAGGAGGCTGACAGTCCTGAAGGGATGTAGGAGAGGAGGATGCAGATGACGAGGTAACTTCAGAGGCGAGAGAGGTGGATGGAGATTTCACTGGAAGCTGGTCATCTGGAAAATACAGAAAATAAAGAATCAGTTTTTCAAGTATTTAGCATTTATTTTTTAGACAATGACAAATATTTTAAAACATAATACTGTTATGACATTGTTTCATTATTTTATAAATCAATTTATATATTAGTTGTTGTAAAAAGCCTTCCTATTTAGGCCAGCTCCTTTGTCAAGCTTTATTTCACTAAAACACTGAATACCACTTGTCATTACACATTTTTAATGATCTTTCACCCTTAATTCACAACCTTTATATACCACACTCACGTCATATGTCCTCACTCTTGCCACAACTCTCTAACCACCTTGCAGCTATTGCAAAGCTTTTTAAGGCCAATTCACATCGCACAGACAAACGGCAACAAACAAGTTGGCTGTTGGATTTAGAATTTTATAAAAAATAAATGTCATGTTAACACTGCCCCACCAAACACCAACAAACTTTGAGTTAGAGATTCAAGTAACACCGTGTCTTCATCACCGGATGTGTCAGTTGTCACATCCAGTGTAGACAGCATCACTGATTATAATCAAAACAACTTCTACTGTTGTTTGTCATGTCAAGTGTGCCACTCGCATCCAGTGTAAGTCTGATTAAGACAAAACTGATGATCCTGTAACCACAATCAAAATTGTACTGTTATTAATGCCTTTGCGTGTCATCCTTTGTCTGAAAAAAAAACAGTGAATAAAATGAAAGAGGCCATGGGTGAACCACGCTTTAAGTGAAATATGCGCATCATCATGACAATGGTTCATGGCCAAGTCATATGTCAGAGTTTGTTGTATTTTATTGGAAAATAATTTCACACTGCTCAGACGTTCCACGACCCAGCAAACGCTGATTAAGTATGTTCATTTGGGTGAAAACAAACTCCAACCAACGCCAACAGGGGTAACACACTGATAAAACAAACTCCAACAGACTAGTTTGTTGGTATTTGTTGCCGTTTGTCTGTGCAGTGTCAATTGGCCTTTAGAGGACAATAGATATCACCACAACAGCCCATAACCCCTCTTAACCCAACCCTCTGTCCATCAACTACATCTTTCATCTCTCTATTCATCCCTCTATTCACCCTTCCCCCCTGACCCAACACAGGGTCAGAGGTCAGGGCATAGAAAGGGTTTTGGGCACTGTCCATGTGCTCTGATTGGCTAGATGACCTAACCTCATGAGCACTAAGGTCAAATTCTTTTAGAATCTTGAGCGCAGAAAAAGAACTAGAAGAAGGGGGTTGGGAAAATAATGGGTTGACTGACAGACAAACTTTTTCCATTCTCTTGCATACTGATGCATAAAATGACTGTACATGCTAGCTATTCGATTTCTATAGTTATTGGCAAGAACAGTTGGTAAGTTGTGAGGGGATATATATATATATATATATATATATATATATATATATATATATATATATATATATATATATATGAATTCCCCCACCACTTACTACCTGTTCTTGCCAATAGCTATAGAAATCGAATGACAAAGGTGCAGTATCTTTTAGATTCCTTAACTAAATTCTTCTTCCATGCACACACGCAATGATGCATTCTTTCTCCTTTCTGTATTGTAACAGTGGAACCCCAACTGAGCAGAGGTACAAAGTGAATAGAGGCAAGGGAGTGGGAAGGGGGGAACACAGCGTGAACAGAAAAGAGGAGCACATGGAAACATGAGAGAGAGAATAAGGGAGAAGAGGAGAGAATAGAGTGAGAAGAGATTAATCTTTACCCAAACACCCCCTTCATCCCCTCCCCCTTGCCTGCACCTTATTCACACTGAAAAGGAGACTCCTCTAAATGCACCCCCAGCAATCCAACTGACTATACTGCAAGTCTCTTGGAGGACTGACACCAGTGAAAAGTTAACGCAGTTATGGCCCCTGAGTGATTCATGTCAACATAATGACCGGCCATACGGCTGAACACCTTTAGACCAACCCTCTGGCCATATCTTCAAGAGCCTTTTTTCAATATAACACATTTGGCAGACATTTTAAGCGGGAAATGTCAGCAAACTACCTATTTAAAAAAAAAAAAAAACAGGTCATGGCAGTAATGTGAGCTGTGTGCTGCAACTTTTAAACAATGGCTCACTGAGTAGAGGGCCAAATGCACTAGTGCATTTTAACCTGTATCATAATTCTTCAAGTGTTAAAGTGTTCCAATTTTAAGCAATAAAGAAAAAGAAAAAACGATGGGCTATAAAATAATTTGGGGTAACAGGTGTTTTCGGTAAACCACAGTAGTCAACATTTTAAGTAGATCAAAACCTTTCATCAAAGTTGTCCTAAAACTTAAAACCAAAATGTGTTCTTGTTTTAGGAAATCTTTGATTAACTTTTTTAATCCACTTCAAATGCTAACTACTATATTACCAGTAATGCAAAACTTTTTAATTAACCAGTCGTAAAAAAAATAAAATAAACATCACTATCAATTTTAGTCCAGGGTAACAAATAATTAACAAAGGAATGATTTCCTCACCTTGCGGCATCAAGCGCGTGCCCCCGGGGTCCGCGTTAACGAGCTGCTGGGGCCGTTTCTGTTTCCGGCGCGACATGATTCACGAGCAGCCGATGAGAGTCACGGGCATCAAACAACTTTGCAATACAAACTATAAAACTCGTTTTGAATAGCCTAGATAAACACCGAACTCCCTTGTTCGTTAATAATCCACCTTGCAGGATGCGTTAAGACAACATCGCCTTCTTCTGAAAGAGCTAGTTACAAATAAAATACAAATTAAAAAAAGAAATCGTGTGGGCTCTTGAAGCGGACCATAAAGTCGTCCGGTGTTGCTGTGTGAGATGGCGAGTGCGTGTGTGGCTGTTTTTCCTCAACAAGTCCCCTCTTTCTCAAACTTGTCCACTCTGCAGACCCCCTCCCCTCCTCCTCTCCTCTCCAAAGACACACACACACTCACACAAAAATACAATCTCTCCTTGTTCGGACATTTGCATTTCAATGGCGCGGAACACCGTCTCTTTTTCTTTCTTTCTCCCTCTTTTTACGTTTCTCTTAATGCTAATAGCAGCTCTCTAGTAATTTAGACAACTGAGTTATATAGGCTATCGATACGAAACACTTTTTATATTTTCACATACGTTTGTAATGTATGCAAAAAGGGAGATTATACCCTCAAGATTCTGACATCTGTCTGTTTTAAACAACTTAATGACTACACTTCATTTAAACGCCCATTGGGAGTAAAGACGCCTTTTCTATTGGCAGGTCTACTAAGATTTATATGAAATCTAAATAGGTGACATCACAAATCATCTGATTCACGGGAAAAATAAATAAATATACTAACTGTTATCAGGTCACCTAGAAAGGAAATATAAAACAGCTCCAAGTATCGAAAGGCATAGTGGAAGATTACGCATGTATAAAGTTGACCAGATGTGAAAGTTGTGTATTTCAAAATGATGTGGAATCAAAAAATGATTATATTAAGGGAGATGATGAGGAAGGTGAAGAGATGAGATAATACATCAGGCAGCTTGTAGTCTATAACTGTAAGGGCTGCTGGAGTAAAGACCCCCTGCGGGTCGCTCACTTTGTCGGTGCGTCCGAATATTCAGAGCTCTATTTAAAATGCATTGAATAGGAAGGGAATTTCCAACAATGGCGACCTGGACACAGTTGAGTGGGCATCTCTTTCTCTCTCTTCAACCCCAGGATCCATTGCCGCTCCGCACAATGCCCCCCTTTCACCCCCGCCTCTGTTCTCATACACCACGTGGAGGAGGGATGAAGTGAAAAGCCATTTTTAATTAGATGTATCAAAAACAAGCAGCCGACCTGCACAGTATCTCATATAAGGCCAAGCTATCCACTAGCCATAAGGCAGGATTTTTCTTTTGCATGAGTGTATTTGGCTTATTACCATAAAAAAGTATAATTTAAGATAAAAAAAACATTCAAAGTCACAACAATATTACACTGTACATTTAAAGCAAACCAATAATTGAAAAAAGAAAGAGACATAGAACCATATCATGGCCCACATGGATTTGCTGTATTGCTTCAGTTTTCTGCTTGTTAGAGTAGCCTACTCTTCAGTGTTGTCAGATTTGGTTTACTCTACATCAGGCTGGTTTTAATTAAATTGTGAAAATGTGCTTGGTTGGGTGGAGAGACTTTAAGTCGAATTGAAAAAAGTTTGGGCATTATTCTAAACATTTGTGTTAGGAATTTGCATTTCTTAATTGTACAACTTAAATAAGTTCTCATACAATGAAATCAGCCAGAATATTGATAGACTTGCATTATTTACTGCTGTTCGGAGGTGCCATTGTATAGTTCTGCTCAATTAAAATTAGTTTCCTGTTTCCTTAGACCTAACCACCACATATTTTGGTAAGTGCAACTTGCCTACTTGACCAGTGAAGTCGATTTTTTTTTCTTAAATTCGTCTTCCTCAAAGTACGTAAACATCATTTAAGACATCATTTACAGAATGTTTGTGGCGAGTTACAAGTGTTATTTAAAGCGCATCATGGCGCCTCTGGAATGTTTGCGTTCGCTCATTCAGCAGCCAATCAGATGAGGCCAGTCAAAACTCGCGCGCCCGCGCCGCTCTGCCTGACTGTAAACAATGAACAACACACGAGCAAATTCTCGGTAAACTATCATGGGTTATAAAGCTACGTATTTCAGAAAAGTGATATATATAGCCTATATAATTGTTTTACCTAGATATATATATAGCCGCATAAATCTGATTTAGGATTTTGAAGAGCTTGAGAACTCGTTACTTTTCCCGCGCTGCTAGTAGTTTACACCTAAAGTGCACGCATAGCCTAACTTTTTATCGTTTTTCGTCGTCAGACTCAGCTTAAGCATAAAAACAATATAGATATATAATACTTTAAATTTCTGCCTCCTTCCATTAGAACAGCCATGTCTGCGTCTAAATTCACCTTGCTGTGTAATTCGCATAAATGCCGTGCAAAGCTGAGTGGGTTCGCGTGGGTCACGGCCTGCTCTCACGTCTTCTGTGATCAACACGGTTCAGAGGAGTTCGGCCGCTCTCCTGCCATCTGCCCCGCCTGCTCCTCCATGCTCTCGGGCAAACTGGACGTCTTCAGAACCGAGCTGGCACCATCAGAGCAATACAAGGCTATGGTTTTGGTCGGACTACAGCCTGAAACGGTTTTGGAAATCAGTCATAAAGCGCTAGACTTTTGGACCTACCAGGTTCGATGTCTGTGGAATCTGAGAGAGGTTGGGATTAATGCACCTTTCTTCAGATGTTTTAGTTTTGTTTGTGGTTATTTCAGGTAAATCAGGAGAGGATGCTGATGGAGTACAATCTGTCCAGGGCTGGAGGACACGTGATTCAGATGGAGAAGTGTATGATCCAGCAGAGCCAGAGCAAAGAGCTGGAATTAAATGCATTAAGAGGAGAGATTGCATCACTGAAAAAGGTCCCAAATATGTGCATGCCATCAGAACAGTGCCCACTCTCCATTTTTATACAGTAACAGTCAAAATAACTATTTAAAAAAATACATAATAATGTAAATGCTATTGAAACTTTTGAAATGACAAATAAAAAAAAATTGGAAAGACCATTTTTAAGACCAAAATTGTTAACCATATACAAATATTTGTGGTCTTTCAAGAAACCACCACTTATCCATTTCAACAAGTGTATGCCTTTAATTTATCAAGTGACTAAAAAGACTTTTATACGGTTATAAAATGTATTTAAAATATATTCGGTTCTTTTTAACTCTATTCATAAAAAAGATCTTAATGTATAATGGTTTGCACACAATATTAAGCAGCACAACTGTTTTAAAGATAATAATAAATGCTACCATTTGTTATAACATTACAACCTTAGCCATCACAGGACTTAATGTTTTAAATACATTTTAAAGAAGAAAAAAAAGGTTTCACAATTTCACTGTATTAATAAAAAAAAATGTGTGGTTACACTTGTTGGAGTGCCTCTAGCTCACACAATGAAAGATGTTTAAGACCACGAGAAAAACATTTAATCAAGTATGTCCAAGTACTTCATATATACAGTCATGGCCAAAAATATCTGCACCCTTGGTAAATATGATCAAAGGCAGATGTGGAAAAGTATCTGAATTGTTAATCCTTCTGATCTTTTATTTAAAAAAATCACAAAAATCTAACCTTTCATTGGATAATTAGAATTTAAAATGGGAGGAAATATCATTATGAAATAAATGTTTTTCTCTAATACGCACTGGCCACAATTAACGACACCATTTTATTCAATGGTTTTTGAAACCTTCATTTGCCAGTTTAACAGCTCTGAGTTTTCTCCTATAATGCCTGATGAGGTTAGAGAACACATGATTAGAGATCAGAGACTATTCCTTAATCCAGAAACACTTCAGACCCTTTAGATTCCCCGCTCCATGTTGGTGCTTCTCCTCTTCAGTTCACCCCACTCACTTTCTATAGGGTTCAGAGGACTGGAATGGCCATAGCAGAAGCTTGGTTTTGTGCCCAGTGACCCATTTTTGTTGTCTTTGAGGTTTGTGTTTGGATTATTGTACGCCTGGAAGATCTAAACATGGCCCATTATAAGATTTCTAACAGAGTCAGTCCCTTTTTGATTTATTTTTTATCTGTTGGTATTTGATAGAATCAGTGATGCCATGTATCCAAACAATATGTCCAGGAGAAATATAGGCCCACAACGTCAAAAACACAGCAGTATATTTCATTGCACACATGGGGTACTCTTTATCCCTGTGTGCACCAAACCTATCTTGAGTGTTTGCTGCTAAAAAGCTAATTTTTTTTTTTAGTTTCTTCTGAATATAGAAGCCAGTCCCATTTGATGTTCAAGTCATGTCTGATAACTTAATATGCCGTGGGTTGTTTTTGGATGAGCTAGGAGAATTTTTCTTAAAACCCTCTCAAACAACTTGTGGTGATGTAGGTGCTGTTTGACGTTTTATATATATATATATATATATATATATATATATATATATATATATAGGTTTTCTGACCCTGAGACTAATGGTCTATGAGAGTCTTTGGCCACTCACTCTCTTCCTCACTGTGCATTAGGAGGATATAGACACACGTCCTCTTCCAGGCAGATTTTTAACATTTTCTGTTGATTGGAACTCCCTTTATTATTGCCCTGATGATGGAAATGGGAATTTTCAATTTTCTTAAAGCCACTAATTTGTGAAGCTCAATTATCTTTTACTGCACATCAGAAATATATTCTTTGGTTTTTCTCATTGTGATGGATGATTAAGGGATTTTTGGCTTTGTTTTCCCTACTTAATTTATTTTATCAATGGCTGTATAATTTCATTTTCATAATCACCCTGGAGTGCTCAAAATTGTGATTATGAATGAGAATATACTTCAGATATATTGTACTCATAAGAATTTCTAGCGGTGCCAATAATTGTGTCCAATTTTAAATTATTATCCAATGAAAGGTTAGCTTTTTTGGTTTTTCAAATGGATTAAAAATGCAGATTAATTTTCACAGCCTTATTTGATCATATTTACAAAGGGTGCCAATATTTCTGGCCATGACTGTAGAAGCATGAAAATATATATATATGTATTTTTATTTCTTTAACAACGATCTTCAGTGTCCTCACTTTCAACTTTTTAATACTCTAGGTGCTGGAGGAATATAAGCGGAAGCACAATGAGGTTTTGGAGCGACTGAATGAACGAAATAGGCAATATCAGAAGCTGCAGGGACTTCTCGACTCACTACGGATGCACACGCTGGGAACGGGAGAGAAAGATCCCATTTCCCATCCTTTCACTACAGGTCAGGGGGGATAAAAAGCAAATGGGTGGAAACAAGTATAATGGTTCCTTATTTAAACAAATTATAGTAATTGTCTATTTTACCCTGCGTAAGTAAAATCAGGTCAAGAGTTTTTTATCCTACTGAGACCAAAATTGTTCAGATGTTATCAACTGTCGTAAAGAACAAAATATGAAAAATATTTGTAATTATCATCATCAGGTTTGGTTAAACAGCGCTCACCGCATAGCAGTCCTTCATTCCTGGAACCAGAAGGTGACAGGTTCTTCTCACTGGGACCAGAAAACGCTAAAACTTTCTTCCAGTTCAGCACACCCACCCGAGACAGAGCCCAATCTTTTATCAAGAAAAACTAAGTTTAACATGAGTTTCACTACGATGCTTGTTTCTTTCACTTCTGAATTCTGATTTCAGTTCTAACTGCCAAATATAGTCGTTCCAGTTTAGTTCTTTATGTTCTTTCAAGTTGATTATTTATTGAAAAAGCTGTTATATAGTTAAAAAGTGTTTTGCAGTAATATTCACAACACATGTCCACTAATGTAAATGACTTTATTGTGGAAAATAACTCATAATTAAAATATGTGGGAAAACTCCATGTAAATGATGTTTATTAGCAGTAGGACCTGCCAAATTGATCAGAGTAGGACTGGGATTTATTCTTTTATTTTTTTTTCACAACCCAAATATGAAACAGACTGCAGGATAATCTTAACAATGATACCCATCAACAAACAAGAGGAAAGTTTAAAAAAAGGTAAATGAATGATGAAAAAAATATGTACAAAGAGTTTTCCTGTCGTCACAAACAGTAGCAGAACAGAATATATACAAACATGAAAAACACTACCCTCATTGATCTCAATGTACGTCCTCTCTCTGGGTTTTCATTCACTTTGTGGTTTGTAAGTAACAAAGGCTGCACTTTGGCTTTTCATCACCTGTCTTTTCCCATTGACTATAAGGAGCAAGGGAGAGTCCACACGTATACTTCGGAAGTCATATGACTGTATAGGGAAAAGCAAAGAAAAAACATAAAAACATATTTATTACACCTATTGTAATGCAAAAAAAAATCACTATTGGGTTATCATAACTGTGGCAGATCACAGATAACAGCTGCAATAAGTACATATATTTTTAAAGAATTTGGGTATGCATTAAATTGATCAAAATACTGTTCTTTTGAACTTTCTATTCACCAAAGAATCCTGAAAAATAAATAAAGTACCATGTTGTGACAAAATATTAGGCAGCACAACAGTTTTCAATATTGATAATAAGAAATGTATCTTCAGCACCAAATCAGCATATTAGCATGATTTCTGAAAGATCATGTGACACTGAAAACTGGAGTAATTCATGCTAAGAATTCAGCTTTGCATCAAAGGAATAAATTACAGTTTAAAACATAAAAACAAGTTTATTTTAATTCGTAATAATGTGTCACAATATTTCAGGTTTTTTTTTACTGTATTTTTGATCAAATAAATGCAGCCTTGGTGAGCATAAGGGATTTCCTTTAAAAGCATTTTTAAAATCTTAATGACTGCCAAATTTGAAATGGTAGTGTAAGCAGCAGGGGTATAAAACTTTAAAGTATAATGAAATGTATTGTTTACAAACCTTATCTTTATGTGTTACGCTGTGCCGTTTAACCTGTGGTTCAGGAATGACTACAGTATCCCCTATTAATACACCCCAGCTGTCTGCTGTATTATACACCATGACCACACAACAGTTCTCATCACTGTCCACCAAGCCAAATGTGCTGCAAGACAAAGACAAGAAAACCATTTTACAATACAATCAGCAACAGTAACCTAGTTTTGTTTAGAAATATTTGCAGAGGTTTTTAAACTCACAAGGCCATACGGCCCTCTGAGGCCAGGCTGAAGACCACTTTTCCTAGCGCTGCCACCCCGCCGTTGTGGCCATGAGTGAGAGCGGATAAGGTGCGGGGTTCAAGGCTCCCCACACGGCCCGAGGGAGATCGGAACTGAGGGGAGGAGCACGGGCCCAAAGCAGAGGTACTGAGTGAGGAGAGCATGTTACGAAGACGCCGAGCTTTGACTTTTCCCTGCAACACAGAGAGAGTGGGGTAAATGGGACTTCTTATGGACATAAAGAATCTCCTGGAAACCTTTTCGATCAGATTTTACACAATCAACAGAACTAAACAAAGCTGTGCTGCTATCAAATGTGTTTAGCCAATTTTTTTTTTTTCAATAAAATAATCCTATACGCTATAATAGCCTTTTTCCAAATGCCCCCCCAAAAATCAAGATGTGTTAATTAATTTAACACACTTGTAAACACCAAACACCAGTACAATATGCAGATTTTGATCATCATTATCTACACCTGACAGCGACTGGTTGCCACCTACTATTTTCAATTGATGTTTTTGAGTAAGTTGAGTACATTTACTGTACATTTATGCATTTAGCAGGCACTTATCTAAAACGACTTAAGTGTATTCAGGCTATATATATATATATATATATATATATATATATATTTTTTTTTTTTTTAATCAGTATGCAAGTAAACATTCTCGGATGCTCTCGACACTTCTGTTGTCAATAGCTCAGCCCCCGTAGATATAAACTGAAAGTACCTGTTCCACACCAGAATAAACCGTAAAAACTACAATATCGTTGTTCACTTCTCTCACCTTATTCTCTATTAACATTATAACCTGGTCTAGGTAATTTAGCAGCAGTTTTTCTCTCTCCCGCGCATCTTCCCAGCCAGGATCCAGAGCTGCAGCACGGCTGAATCCATCCAGAGCTGAACTGTACATCTCCTCATACTGGAACAACTGGTGACAGAAAGGAGTTTCTTAGGTCTGCTTTACACAGTGGAAGTGTGACAGCAGACTGTTTACCAGTTTAAAATATATGGATACGATGCTGGTTTTACTGTGACACAATTGCTGGTGCACTCCCACCAGTTGGAAAAAGTGTGTTAAAGTAACTGATAGAATTGTTACCGTAGCTCTGTTGAAGTGGAGGTCAGGATTCATTGAGGATGCTTTGTCGATTTTCTCCTGTAAATATGCACAGATTAAACCACCTCTGAAAACCAGCTTTGGCTAATTAATAAACATAGGAATGTTTGGATGATACATGACCGAGACATAGGAAATACTCACAGCCTGTGCATAGGCACTGAGGGCTTGTTGAGAGAGCTGTGGGTTTTGTCCACTGGTAAAATACATGGAGATATACGCGTTCCCTAAAATATCTGTCGGATCAAAGCAAAACAGTATACATTTTTTAATTCAAATTTTATTTTAATATACCAGCATTATAAACTGTCTCTATTCAGAAATGCAGTTAGGAAACAAGCTGTGTTCTGAACGACAGCATGGACATCCATTGGAGTTCACTTCACTTGACAAACGCATTCATTAGAATTAAGTTTCACTTAAAAAGCATAGTTCACCTGAAATGGAAGAGTCAGTTATCATTTATTACCTTCATGTCGTTTAAAAACTGACTGACTCTCAGATGATACATTTTAAAGAATATTATAAATCAAAATATCTTCTTTCATGTTCTACAGAGCAGAGAAAGTCATATAGCTTTGTAAAGACATGAGGGCAATTAATTAATGACCTAAATTTAAAAATAGCGCAATACACTCAATTTTGATCCAAATACATTTTACAGGACATTCCACTAGGAACACACCTAATGTGTCCTTTCCTGCAATAGCCTTGTAATATACTCACACCACGAAGTCCCATCGGTGACATCGAGTTGCACGGCCTTCCTGGCCATCTCTACGCTCTCCAGAATGCGTTTGCTCTGCTCCTGTGGATCTCCTTCTGGTGGCAGCCGTCGCAGCACCATAGACAGGCTTCTCAGAGACACTTTGTTCTTACTCTGGATGAAGATAATACACCAAGAGTTCATCTCTGAGCAGTGCCATATCAAAAGAGACGGACATCCTAAAAGATATCGGGTCTCATTCACTATTGTTTGCATGGATTTTTGTTTATATGTTATGTGTATTACTTGTTTGCACAACTTCTGACTAAAAATTCTGCTTACTTCATAATTTCCTCTGTTCAGCAAACACAATGCATTTTCAAATCGAGCTCTCAGCTGAACGCATGTAGCAAAAGCATGTGGCTTCCTCAAAACCAATTCAAACACACACAAAAAAAAACGTCTTTTGTACAGACCTACAGATCTTATACAGAGAAACCTAGCAGCTTGAGCTATATTGCATATGATAAATAAAATTTAATCTTGGTTAAAGGCGATTATAATATTGATTATGCACATGTAATAAATGAGACCCATTGTTTTTGGCTGTAATAAAGACTCACCTGCTGTAGTGCACCTGTGAAGCAGGTCTTGGCCGCGGTCAGGTCTCCTTTTTTCCAGTACTGCTCTCCCAGTGTGTTCCAGCCCTCAACCAGACCTGGTTCCAGTTTAACAGCCCGGGACAGACACTCCTCTGCAGTCTGACTGAACCCCGGAGCCACGTTCAGACACCGACCCCGCTGCAGCAGAAACTGAGCGCTGTGTTTGTACAAATCTGTTGAAAGGATATGATTCATAAAATAATACCAATACTCTTGTGGCATTTTGAATGGTGCTAAGACAATAATAAAGGACTCTATCAACATATTTAGAAATGAACTGTCAGAATATAATTTTTTTTTATACATTAACTTTTCTTTGCCATAAAATGAAATCCCCACCTTCTTTTTCCTCCAGCCTCTTAAGTGTATTTGCCATTTCTTGAGCAACATCATTCTGTTTCATACCAGCGTCTTCAACACTGTGCGTCTCAAAGTAACGGTCCCTAAAGGAGTAAAGATCATCTACCAGCTCCTGTGACAGAAACATGCTATTATTACACACCTACACATTTGACAAGAGATTTATTGCATTAAACCAATAGTTAATAAATTATTTTATCTTTTCATCACCCTGAAAAACACAAAAGGAGATCTTAGACAGACTGACAGTCCCAGACAGCACTGACTGGCATTGCAACCTTTTTATTAAAGTGAAAGCAAATGGTCTTTTTTTTTTTTTTTTGCATTTGCATTTGCATAAAAGAAGAAAGTTAAAGAGATGCTGCTTTCTCTTTAACGTGGTCATAATTGTACCTAAATCTTCTATGAAAATGTCAGTAGTAAATAACAACGTAGTGAAAAAAACAACTAGTTATGAGAATAAAGTTATCATTATAGTGTCACAAAACAAAAGACGAAAGCTTCTTACACTGTTTAAAGAAGAACTACATATAATTAATTATAGTTTTACTGTACAAGAAGTGTATCGTGCAGTGAGAGGTAAATGATAGGTAAAACCAACATTACACCACATAATGGAAGGCACATTAGGTTAACACGATCAGGCTACACTTTGCAGAGTTTAATCAAAGATATCCAGATGCTACTTGCTGTAGAAACATGTTTGTTGTCCGTTGTTAACCTGCAGTGTATCAGCTGTTAAAGTGACAGGAGCTGCAGCAGCCATGTGTACATTATACACCGTCGACAACATCTGCGTGCTGTATATTTATTTTTACCTCACCAAAAGACGGAAAGAAATGGAAGCGTGAGTCCAAACCTTTAACACTTGCAAGTCATCTTTGTGTGTTGTTTTCTGCTCCCCATCATCAACCTCGGCCATCTTTAACATGTAAAGCAGGACCCGAGCGAGCGTGATAAACACAGACGAGTGTGTTTGGGCGCCTCCTATTGGTCAGGAGACAAACTGTTTTGTTGTTGTTGTTATTTTTTGACCCCAACATCAACCTCGGCCATCTTTAACATGTAAAACACTAAATTAATAAATTAATAAATACTTTTTGACCGAAATATAACGTTTTAAATGTTAAAGATATGAAACTATTTTGGACATTGGCAAATATTTAATACATTTTGTTGTATTATTTATATTCTAAAATGTTTGTACACAAGTTGTAATATTTTTTTGTATGCATCCATCTCGAACCAACAAATAAATAAACACACATAAACGAAAAATAAATACATAAAATAATAATAATAATAATCATACATATATTTAATTATATATTTCAATTATTATTATTATTTTTCTATAGATAGATAGATAAATACTTTTTCGCCGAAATGTAACGCTGACAAAAGTTCTTTTTTCAAAGAAGCTTCAAACTGCTAATGAAATCGGAAGTAAAAGTGCGCATGCGCGTTTGATCACACGCAGTCATGAGACACTCTCTCTTGAAACACCGGTTATGATATTTCGATGATCTTGTAGTGACAATGGCGTTTTTATCTTTCTTTCTCGGGTTACTGCTCATGACAGTCTCTGAAAACCATGCAGCCGAGACGATTCAAGCTTTCGTCGTTCCTCACAGTCATATGGATGTTGGCTGGGTGTACACTGTCCAGGTAAAACGCATTAAGCTTGTATGTTTTCTGTGTGGAGCTGTCATCATCGGTGGTGTCAAACTTCTCTGTTGTAGGAGAGCATGCACGCATACGCCAGCAATATGTACAGCAGTGTAGTTGAAGAGCTGACACGAGTCAAAAACCGCAAATTCATCGCCGTTGAACAGGAGTTTTTCCGACTCTGGTGGGATAATGTGGCGACAGATTGGCACAAGAAACAGGTAAAGACTTTTACTTATTATTTCTTACCCTTATTAGTTGTCTTAGTGGTTTTAAGTATTACGCAAGGAAGGGAAATCAGTTCAATTACTGTTTAAGACATTTTAATCTGGAGCAGCATGGAAAAAGTGATTTGTTCAATAAGTTAAGTTAAATATGTAAAACAGATAAATATAAAAAAAATTCAAGTAAGTAAAATAAATCAACAACTAAACATTACAGGACAGTACCTGTAGCAAGTCGAAAAATAATGTAATATATAATAGAATATAAATAATTTCCCAATTATATCTTACATTTATTTATAATGATATAAATACATTTTTCACAGTATAAATTGTTTTTTTTTTAGGTATCGCTGAAAATATCTAGCTGCTTTTTCATTTTTAGGATGGGGTTCGTACAAGTATGATCCCGTTTGGGGTTTGTGTCATCTGAAAAACAAACAAACATAAATAAATAAATTAACTGGTTTAAGGTGACTTGTTTTTATATGTCAGGTGAGACAGCTGCTAAAAGAGGGTCGTCTGGAGTTCATAATCGGGGGTCAGGTGATGCACGATGAAGCAGTGACTGATGTAGACGATGCCATTCTTCAACTCACAGGTGCGTGAGCATGAAACACTCTTTACGAAAACAGTTGCATAGCGCTGAATTTACACATCACTTATATAAAGCTATGCTAAATAGTGTTAACATGTTGCATGCCATGTAGTTATAGATCTTCTAATCTCCCTCTCTTTCTTTGTATCTTCTTCTGGCTTCTAGTGGGACATGGCTTCTTGTATGAGACCTTTGGTGTTCGGCCACGTTTCGGATGGCATGTCGATCCGTTTGGTGCGTCAGCCGTCACCCCGGTCCTCTTTGCACTTGCGGGGTTTGACGCTCACCTCATCTCTCGCATCGACTACGACCTTAAAGATGACATGCAGAAAAACAAGGTTGTGCTTTTGCATCATTGATTTGGTAAAACACATTTATAATACAGATGTGCTTGTGAAGTTTCTGAAATAAATGCTGCTTACATTATGATGTTATAATATTACATCTGTATTTGTAGAAATTGCAGTTTGTGTGGAGAGGTTCGCCATCCTTAAAGGAAAAACAAGAGATATTCACACACACAATGGATCAGTTCAGTTACTGCACACCATCGCATCTCCCCTTCTCTAACAGGTGACGCCCAGTAACTTTTTTATTTTATTTATTATTATTACTACATTTTTATTTTATTTTGTAACACCTCAGTTGTGGTTTTTGTTTAGCATGAAGATCTAGGAGGTTCTAATAATTTATACACTATTATTCAACATTTTGGGGTCAGTAAGATTAATATTATTTGTAACGAGGATGCATTAATTGATCAAAAGTCACTGTAAAGAAATTTATAATTTTCCTGGTGATTATCTAAAAAAAAAAAAAAAAAAAAAAGTGTTTTTTGTTTTTTTTTACTTTATATTGGTCAAAGAATCCAGAAAAAAAGGAATAAATGAAATTTATAAAATAAATAAATAAATTATTTAAAATATATTAAAGCAAAAAAAGTTTTTTAGTTATAATATTTCATAATATAACTTTTTTTACACTGTAATCTTGAGTAAATAAATGTATCCTTGGTGAGCATAAGAATCCAAATATTACATATTCTTACCATCCCCAACTTTTGTTATAAACAAACTTTTATTTAAAAAAATTATATATATATTTAAAAATAGCATTAGAAAAAAAAAAAAAAAAGTTTGAGCATGCTCTTACATTGATGGTAATTGTGGCCAGGTCTGGGTTTTACTGGAATGGTGTTGCACTGTTTCCGGACCCTCCTAAAGATGGCATATACCCCAACATGAGTCTGCCAGTGACCACAGAAACTGTAGAGCTGTACGCACAGACCATGGTGGACAACATCAAACAGAGGGCCCAGTGGTTCAGAACCAGTCATGTTCTCTGGCCTTGGGTCAGTCTGCTCCATCATACCACAATCTAACACATACAGTACACTACTTCATTTCATTTACTCACCAACTTATACTGCATTACAAGGGTTTGTTGTATTTACAGGGTTGTGACAAGCAGTTCTTCAATGCTTCAGTGCAGTTCATGAACATGGATGTTTTAATGAACTACATTAACACGCACAGTGACAAGTATGGAGTTGCAGTTCAGTATGCCACGCTACAGGATTATTTCCAGACGGTGCACCAGACAAATCTGTCCTGGGATGTGAGAGGAAACCAAGACTTCCTTCCTTACTCAACAGGTTTGCAATTAGGATTTTATAGCTACTTCTATAATTGTGACGAGCTCTTGTCATAAACTGTTATGATGTGCTTTCACCATTTTATGAGCATTGTTAACACTGCACTTTGTGTCTTATTATAATGTGTTAAAGTACAAAAGAGTTGTTAACGATGCTTTTTGAGTGTTTCTAACATAATGGTAAAAACAGTGACAGCTAATTTGACATGTTTGTGTCATTTCTTGTGGATTCTGAGAACCCTGGAAATGTTAAAAGGGTTCATTAGTGTTTCTCTGCGTTTCTGAAAAAACGAATTATCCTGAAATGCCTTTGATCCTCATTTTCCAGAACCGTTTCAGGCATGGACGGGGTTCTATGGGTCCAGAAATGTTCTGAAAGGAGTAGCTAGACGAGCGAGTTCCCTCCTGTATGCAGCAGAGTCTCTCTTCACTAGATACCGTGTCAGCTACCCAGACGGTCCAGTTCAGAGAGAATGGGCTTTGGACAAACTCAAGGCCCTGCGATGGGCTGTCTCCGAGGTGCCTGTTTATGCCACTACCACTTCCTTTTGAGCAGCATGGAATTTACAGTTTACTTTTATTTAGTTGCAATGATGAACAATGCAATTCATTAATGTTTATTAATGAATTATCTTATGATTCAGGCCCAAATCAAACATGACCATCATTTGTGTATGGCTAGAAATTGAGTGGTCATCATCTCATCTGATTTGCACCAGGTTCAGCACCACGATGGCATCACAGGGACAGAATCCCCTAAAGTGGCTGATATGTACATGGAGCATCTCATGCAAGGCATGATGGGAGCTGAGGAGCTCTTGGCAGCCATATTCTTGCTTCCACAAAACCTTGAACTTTCCAACGACATCCATCACACACCTCAAACCAGATCCACCACAGTGAAGACCGGTACATTTCTTTCTTTATATTCTCTGAATCTTTCCTCTCAGAATGTGGATCTATATATGTAGATATGTAGATCTGATCTATTTCTGTGGCCAGTGAAATGTGAAATGCATTGGACTTATATTTGATAAACTATATATATATATATATATATATATATATATATATATATATATATATATATATATATATGTATATATATATATGTATGTATATATATATATATGTATGTATATATATATATATATATATATATATATATATATATATATATATATATATATATATATATATATTATATTATATTATATTATATTATATTTAAATGCATGTAATTAAATAATAATTGAATATAATTTATTTTGAAAAAAAATAAAAAAAATAATTTAATGTATGTGGATTAAATATACCAGGAGCCAGTATATATTAGCTTCCACACCAACTCACAATAATGTTCTTTTCATTAAAAGTAATCCATTGATATTGTTCCTTTATGTTATTATTATTACAGTTATAAATAAACTTAGTATAACTAAGTTATGTCTGATAGACAATGTTGGATTATGGTTTTTAGCCTCTTCTCTTGGTTCTTGATTTTATATATCTTATTAAAATCAGTTGTTAATATAGACAAAATATACAGTATATAGATAATATTGACAGTTTAAGTACATTTTTAATTATATTTTCAGTCTAATTGCCAGCATTAGCAAGTTATCAGTATTAAAATGTGAAGTGATGTTTATAGGCTAGATTGTCTAATAAAGATATTGTTGTCATTTCAGACTCCGGGAATGTTCTTGAACAGCATATCATCATCTACAACCCACTTGCCTGGAACATTTCAACATATATTAATATTTCTGTGGCATACGCAATGGCAGTTGTGCTTGACGATGGTGGAAAGGCAGTACCTGCTCAGGTTGCAAAACATATTTTTCTATTGATCTCATTCGTTGCTTTTGTTATGACATGTAGCCATCAGTTGTTTCAGTTAATAACAGACTCAAAAATGAACTGCAGATCCAGCAATCGATGGAGTCTTCCATGCTCTACGATCTGTTCTTCGTTGTTGAGCTGGGCGGACTGCAGTACAGAAAGTACATTGTGCAGTTCCCACAATCCCACTGTGACACTGG
The DNA here is from genome assembly GCF_003368295.1 of Carassius auratus. NCBI lineage: Eukaryota > Metazoa > Chordata > Actinopteri > Cypriniformes > Cyprinidae > Carassius > Carassius auratus. The sequence goes on along the minus strand of NC_039249.1, from coordinate 4,671,111 downwards.
ATCTGTCTGTGGGGCGACTCATGTGGCCAGAGTAGTGACATTTACAAAGAAGAATGTGAGTCAGTGGAAGAGGACAGGTAGGAAGTTGTTACCAGTGCTGAATGAGTGCTACAAACTCATGTTTGACCAAGAGACAAACCTTCTGCACAGCATCACAGACCGGCAAGTTCTCCTTCAGTATGCATCAGATTGCACAGTTATGTCCAATTTCTGACCTGGTCTTTCCGTTACAGGTGTGGAAAGATGAGTGTTAGAGTACAGCAGGATTTCTGGGAGTATGAGGCCAATGGGGACGTCCACTCCGGGCCGATCTCAGACAACTACATCTTTACTGCCAACGGCTCGGCTATTCCTGCATACAAATCTGTGGCCATGGAGATTGTGCCAGGGAAGGTGGTCTCAGAGATACGCCAGTATTTCTACAGGTAAAAGAAAAAGTGCTTCTCGATATCCTGAAATTATTATGTCTGTATGCTTCTAGGGTTGTTGTTCTCTCTAAAGTACAAGGCAGCCATTTAAAATACGTCTTTCATTTAAAGTAGGGATGACAAAAAAAAAATTGATTCAATTTGATGAGCTCATAATTAATTTTATGTTAGGGCTGATTACCGAGATATATAAGCTATGTAACAGGGGCGTAGATTATGTGCCCCCCCCCACCCCTACATTTAATATCATGTAAATTTGTCCCCCGCACTTTTTTGGTCAAGTGGGTTCGCATAGAGCTTTTCAAGAGCTAGTGTAAAATAAATGTAAAATCAAAGAGACAGGATAGTCTGTGCATGACCTGATATTTGGACCAAGAATAAGGCGAGATAAAAATCACAGAGCACTAAACACTCACGCAGTGTGTGTTTAATTCAAACTCGAAGCCAGAGGGCGCTCTCACGCAGAAAGTCATACCAGGACATTCCTAATATGGACAAAAGAATCCAGCAATCACTGTATTTTCACAGAAAACCAGAAACGTTTGGAAACATGAAAAAATTAAACATACGATTGTGACAAGATATGGTTTATTTGTTTTTCCAAGACATCTCCAAGTAGCCTATATCAACAATGCAGTGCTGTTTGACATATAGCATTTATTACAGTATAGAAACTAGAAACATTATAATGTATGAAAAACTGATATTCATTTTTACATTTTTATTACACCTATATATATATATATATATATTACAGCGTTATTAAATTGTTAGTGTTATAAACATCAAGTGTAAATGAAAAAATTAAAAAAGTGGAAGTTAGCATACATAATGAAATATCCACAACTGACTGATAAAAAATTATTACTATATAAATTGTCCAGCATGAAATTAACATTTAAAATTAAATGTATGTTATTGGTCTTATTATGAGCAATTCATACATGCATATGTTTTTTTTATCTCATATTTTTTCATATGTTTAAATCAAAATGTCATAACTATGTCATAACTTAAGAATACAAATTATTTTCGGCCACATAAACCACACTTCTTCAATAATTTAGCAAGCTGGCTTTTTTTTATGACTGCGGGTTTTTCTTTTTCAATAATGTGAATTTCTGATTTACACCACAGTATAAAAGAAAATAATCTGGTGCTATGCCTGTTTCATTGCAACTGTAAACAACACTCACATTTTCTCCCAAAATTCTAGCAACAGTTCTCATTCCTAAAAGTGTGAGTGTTCTCTCTGCAGAGAGGAAGAAGACAAGAACCACACTTATTCTGTGGTCACCAGAGTGCCGGTGGGGTTCGATGGTCGGCTGGCGTGTTTCAGACTGGAGCAGAGCTATAAAGTGGGCCCCCTAGAGATGAACAGAGAGACCGTGTTCAGAACCCGCACGAGTCTGAAGAATAACAGAACACTGTTCACTGATAACAACGGCTATCAGATGATGAAAAGAACATATAAGGCCTTTGTGAACAACACAATCGCCCGTGTAAGGTTGCTTTACACCGAAAACTACATTTACAGATATTAAGAGATATGCTTATCATAAATCTGTTGTGTTTGCATGCACAGAATTACTACCCAATGGTACGAGCGGCCTACATACAAGATGATTCCAGCAGAGTTGTGTTCCTCAGTGAAAGAGCTCATGGAGTGGCCAGTTTAAGTCAGGGTCAACTAGAAGTGAGGGCTTGCATTTGCCTTTCAAACATACTTAGCACTGATCTCTAAGGCCTTACTTAGCCGTTTTCTATTTTACAAATGATTTGTATTTTTTGCACTTGTGTGTGTGCATCAGGTGATGCTTCATAGACGGCTTTGGAACAACCAGGAGTGGAATCTGGGATATAACCTGACTCTTAATGACTCGTCTGTGGTGCGGCCTGTTCTCTGGATGATGCTGGGCTCCCCTTCTGCATTGTCATCTATCTACCAACAGGAGGCACTAGAGCTGCAGCACAGACCTGTGGTTATGCCCATTGACCAACCCCGTGAGTCTGCAAACACTGACATAGCTTTCAGTTTCAGTTCCTCTAAAACGTGTTTTACTTTCAGTGTTAACCATCTAATGAGTAACAATAGGAAACATACTGTAGCATACCCTCCATTTATCTTTAATCCAAATGCTTGCCATTAATAATGTACAACTACTTACAAACAGGTGCACTTTAAATTTATATATAAAAAAAATTTGTCAGTTAAAAATAGAAATTCCCTCCATTAGCCCACTACCAAGTTTATTACAGTAAACTAAACTACAGTCATAAAGATGTTTATTACGTGAAATATAATAAATTAGAAAAAACTTTCTGTTAGGTGCCTGTAACGGGGCTGACAGGTCGTGAGACATGCGGATCCATGTGCAAACTTTTATTACGCAGAAACGTGGTTATAACAGGCATGGGTCAAACACTGGCAAACAGGTGTATAGAGGACGAGACAAAGAATATTCCTAGGGCACGCGTGGCTCTTTGATGAATGAACAATATCCAGATGGCTAAGCAAGAGGGGTAATCCAGAATCCAGAGCAAAGGGTCAAAACACGAGTAACAGCAAAGAAAAAGAGGGTAAAGCAAGAAAAAGACTAAACTATGAAATCTATAAAATTAAACAACACTATGAAAACAAACACAGAATGGCTAGGTATCGCAGCTATGGCAGGGAGAGGGATATGTGCAGAACAATACTCGGCAGTGTGTGAGTGGAAGTCCAATGCTTATAAAGCAGGTCTGATGATTGTGCTGTGTGTGTGTGTGTGTGTGTGTGTGAGACTGGTCTCAGGTGCATGGTGTGATTGTTATCAGGTGAATGTGATTGGTGCAATGGAGCATGGGAAGTGTAGTCCAGGGTGTACTGTGTAGAGTGAAAGTTTTATTTAGACATCATTTTAATATGATGTACCAAAATTACTAAAACTGAAATAAATAAAAACTGTGTAGTCATATTAAAAATACTAATAAAATGACAAATACAACAAAATTAGTAAAACATTTAACTGAAATTAAAATGAAAATACAAATACAAACTAATTCAGAATATTGAAAGTAAATACAAAAAAAAAACACTGTCTAGTACATCTTTCCTTAAAATGTGGAAGCCTTTTTTAACATACAATGACACAGATTTATACAATGGTGTTTGTATTTAGTGCAACTACTGTTTTATCTCTGTTTGTTCATTAAACACTTTACCTTCATGTATTATGTTATTAGATTTTCATTATTACCTCTTTTTGTCTGAAATTGTATTGATTTCCCCCCATCTTTTATGTATCATAAAAAATAAGAAAATTGATAACAAAATGTGAAGTAACCGTGCTTTACCTAAAGTGTATTGAACAACAATAACATTTCTTTACCATATTTGTGTGTTTTGTACATTTTGATAAGCTAACAGAGACAAAGGAATGTAAACTTTTCCCTTCTACAGAAAAGCCGTGGAATCAGAGAGAGAAATTTAGTGGGCCGTTTGTTCAGCCGGTGGTGGTGCCCCAGAACCTCCACATGCAGACCCTGAGCATCCCTGGCTGGAGCTACAGTCCTGATCACAGCCAGCACCTCCACCGTCTCAACTCAGGCAGGCCACTATATACACATCACAACAAAACACTCATGCAAATCAGGGTTTGATGGAGAGAGTATAAATTCTGTTTATAACCAGGAGCTATATTGAAAATGTATTGTATATATTGTGTTTCAAGGTGGAGAGAGAATGTCTGAGATGGACTTTGACCGTATTCTTTTGAGAATCACACACCTGTATGAAGAGGGAGAAGACCCAGTCCTATCACAACCCACTGTTATTAACCTGAAGGTACCTGATGTTTTTATCGGTAGATTTCTTAAGCGTCACCAGTACAACAGTAAATTCATACATGAATTCATTAACAGGAAGTTATGAGAGGCATAGGTGAGGTAACCAAAGTTCAGGAGCGTTCCCTCACTGGAACGTGGAATATATCAGACCTCAAGAGGTGGAGCTGGAAAACTAATGAGAGTGTACGGAAAGAAGGTGCGATTTTATCCTTGATTGGTTACTACAATGTTTCATCTGACAAGTACTTAAATCTGACTGTATAGATGTAATAAGAAATGTTATTGCTATAAACTGCTGTTGGTGTTTTTTTTCTCTGTTGACAGAGCACAAGGATTTTTTCAGCAGCACAGCCCAGGACTTCAACGTGACCATTTATCCGAAGGAGATCAGAACCTTTTTCATTTACTTTAAATAAACAGATTGGCCAAATCAGATTTTTATCTTCTGTGAAGATTCATCAATATTAGTTCTAAATTGATTTTAAGATGTACGATCTGAATCACCTTTTGAAAATGTGCTTTATTTTTTCTAATGAAATGATTAAAGATAATGTTAAGCATCACACATTTTGTGAAGTGTTTAGACTCATTTGTGTTCTTTGGTTATTTAGAAAGCACATATACAATCTTGACATCAGGTCAGTGGTTGAGTGTGTGAACTTAATTTGTTGAAGTTCAATGCAAAATCTTTTATTTCACAACTGATACATTAATAGCATTGCTTTTTTTTCACATTGGTTTGAAGCAGTATTCCACATCAGGATGAGAATTCTGTCGTAATGCCCACACCTGTATGACTTTCACTGTATTACTTTTTTTTTGTCTACATTGTATGATAGAAGTCAATGGGCTCCAATTTAGTTTGGTTCCCAACATTCTTCATAATATCTTTCGAATGAAAGAAGCAGTATGAAGATAGAAATGTAATTTTTGTGTGGAATACCCTATCCAAAGAAGGTAAATAATTTGCATATTCACGTAAAAACATTTGCATATTCGATTTTAATAACTTTTTTTATTAGTTTTATATGTTATTGTATTGTAAAATTGATTGGAATATATATTCATACACAGTTATGTTCATTAAGATGTAGGTCTGAGACAAAGACATTTAAAAAAACTGTTTAAAGACAAGATGTTTTAATGTTCTCTAAATATTTGTATATAGATATATTAGTGATATGTTTGGTATAATGTAATAACATTTCATAATGTGTTGTAAGATTGAGTTTTATATTAGTATTATTAGTCTTTTTGGATGCACACACTCCCACTTTCATTGCGCAGCTGTGGGTGGCGTCATAACGATGACAGGCTGAAAAAGACAAAAAATGGTTTACAGTCGAGAACTGTGCATCATTCATTCTGCTCACCAGCATCGATAGATATATGAAATGAGTGTTACTTACCACATGAGATCTGGGAGCGCAGCAGGGAATCACTTTGCAGCAGTACGCCGCTATCGTGATGGAGAGGACGATCTGAGTCACCTCCATCAGCTGATCTATTGAATACTGTAGATTAAATCCTTTCTGTAAGCAAAGAGGATAAACAATATCTAAATATGCACTGACCACCCACAACATTAAAACCACTTGCCTCATATATAATTCCCCTTTGTGCTGCCAAACCAGCTCTGATTCTTCAAGGCACAGACTCCACAAGACCTCTGAGCATGTCCTGTGGTGTCTGGCACAAAGACATTAGCAGCAGGTTGGATTTGCTGGTCCAGCACCTCCCATAGATGCTTAATTGAGATTTGGAAAACAGGGCAACACCTTGAACTCTCATGTGTTCCTCAAACCATTCCTAAACCATTTTTGCAGTGTGTCAGGATGCATTATCCTGCTAAAAGATGCCACTGCCTTCTGGGAACACTACTGAAGGGGTGTACGTGATCTGCAACAGCTTTTAGGTAGTTGTCAAAGTAAGACCCACATGAATGCCAGGACCCCAGATATTTAAGCAGAGTATTACCCAGAGTAATCCAACGCATCCACCAATCTGTCTTCTTCTAGTGCATACTTCTTCAATCTCTTCCTCAAGTAAACAACGCACAGGAACCCGGCCATCTAAATGTGATTCATTTGACCAGGCTACTTTCTTCCATTGCTTCATGGCACAGTTCAGGCATCATGCAGACTATGACCGGTCTGCGGCTATGCAGGCCCATCTGAACCAAACTGCAACCTGCATTTAGTTTTGCAGCATTTCAAGCTACAATATCTCTCCTGTGAAATCGGACCAGACAAGGATAGCTTTCGCTTCCTATCTACAATGGGGCCTTGGGCATTCATGATCCTTAAGTTGGTTTACCGGTTGTCTTTCCTAGCACTTTTGGTAGGCAACCACTACATTTTGGATAAGCGAGGAGAACTTTTCCTGAAATGGAACCCCATCCCAACTTTGATTCTATATACATATAACATAATGATTTGAATGTGAAAAGCATACAGTGAGACTAAGAACATTTAAATTTTTATTTAAAATAATCTTCTTACCTCTATTTGTAGGCATACGTCATTTTCATGTGTTATCTCGCTGTGATTAAAATTATACCAGCAGCCAATGATCTCTGAATATGGCTCAGCAACAGTTCCCAGAAAACAGAAGGTATATGCCACACATGTGACCACCTGCATTCCCAAACAAGCCTTAATCTGTTGAGAAATAAAACGACAAACACACTTAGGAATAATTATTTCTAAGTGCCTCTTCAGTGATACATTCAGAGTGTGAACTCAGAAATTCACTGTATAGGCTACATTCTGCATATAGTGCATGACTAGCATCCATGGTACATATTTTTAATAATATTTCATCATTTTTGCTGTGTCCAGATTAGGGATGGAACGATTACCGGGTTGACAATAAATCATGATAAAATTCCCCACAGTTAGTAGTCTGCGCTCTTAAAAACTCACTGTTGGCAGGTGAAGTTTCTGCGATGCAATGGCCACACTGCCAGAAATAATGCCCTGTTTAGGAAACATAGTGGCAAGTTATATTGAAGGATATTTTTTGTAGACCCCTACACAAATGCATAATCAAAAAGCTGAAATGGTGTGAAATTCTACCTGTAAATTAAAAAATATAAATACTACATTACATATTATTACATACAAATAATATTATATATATATATATATATATATATATATATATATATGCATGCATGTTAACCAGCTAAAAAAACTTACCCTTGTTCAAACAATATGAAAACAGTTGTACGTACATATTGTACAATTCAAACATATTACAATAAAAACATATAAAATAGACACTTACAACACATGACAACCCCAGCATGAATCTATGTAACTCAGACAGTCGTACATAAAACGAAATTTTGCTAACAACGAAGAAGACGGTGAGCGCGATCTCGGTGACCTGCGGGATGAGATCAAATCATTCCTCATTAGATGTTTTTGAGACTAACTTACATTGTATTCTATTTCGATATCAAGTTCACGTGTAACGTTACCCCTAAAATCTTGGGTTCTGCCTCCAGGTATTTGTATTTTTGTCTGTGGTTCTTCTGGAAATTAACTTCCAGTAATGTCCCGGCCTCGCCCGAGCCGCTCGCGCTCTGCGCTGCAGCAACCGCCGGAGCAGCGACACAAACCTCGGGCTCCTCGGGTTCAACTTCGCCTGGGTGTTAATTAAAACATCGTCAGAAGTTTAGCATCAGTTCTAGTTCTGCTGGTTCAAATGCCAGTTTATAAAATACACATTATTTATTTATAAGATATCTTACTGGTCATTTTCTTCTGCGGGTCTTCAATGTATGCGTTCAAAACAATCGTTAGTTGTATTAAAGCCAAAACTCCTTAAAAGACCCCGTTGTGGGGTTCTCGGAATGTGTCCGCCCCCTTCCATCTGGATCATCAAGACTTGCTACAGTCTTTCGACATTACAGCTGGAAAGGCTAAACCTGAAACCATAGACGGTTTTACAGTGCGTTTTTCCTCAATGCTTTTTATAAAGTTAGCAAAAAACGATGTCAACCAAGCTGTAACCTATGTAGGGTAGGACAAGGCTTATATAAAAGGATTAGAAAACATACAGAATTGGAAACGAAAATAGAAGGCTATCTAAAGAGAAAGCAAACTTGTCGGTGTCTATATTTATAGTCTAAATGATATGAGACAAAGAATGCGTATCTGTATTCAGTTCCTCTCTTTATTTTTTGACAAATGTAAAATGTTTTTCTCTGCGTTCACTACTGTCTTTCCTGACCTAATTTCCTGGGAACCCCCAAAAAGTTCCCAAAGTTGCACACATGAGCTCTCGAGCGCCACTCCTCTATTACAAGTCAATTTGATTCTCTCAAGACGTGCATCATTATTAAAATCAAAAACATATTTTAGGGGATATCTTTCTTTTGATCTATGTTGCTTATGTGTTTATTTATTTATAAGAAATCGATTAAACTATACATACATACATATACATATATATATATATATATATATGTGTGTGTGTGTGTGTGTGTGTGTGTAATTTTTTTATTATACACTCAACCAAGTAGCCTAAATAAATGCTAGTAAATAAATGCTAGCAAATGTTATTTTAATTAAAAATCTAAATAAATTTCATAACATATGACGTCATTTTAAACGTATAAGCAGGCGAGGCGATTTGTAACTTGCAAAAGAAGGTTGATAGTGGCTGCATGTGTGACATCACTGTATCAATCCCACTCAGTCACACAATGTGGCTTTTAGCAACAAACATATTTTAATAAGCAATTCTTCATAACAATAGGCCTAAATATGATTATAAATGGCTTAAAAGTTAGTTTACGTACTAATACATTTCACTTATATTTATTGAGAAGTGAAAAAAAATGATATTCTATAATCCCTTGCTTTTCTGCTTTTGCATGGCTTCCATGCTTGTGTTTTGGAGCACTCACACGCTTGGGATAGCACCACAGAACTCGTGAACTCAGTCATACAAACAAAAAACCTCCAATTTTCGTTGGTTCCCCTTGTACACAAGGTAATCCAAATAAATAAATTTAATGCAAGTGAACTGCTTTTCACATAACACAACAACGATGTGCAAGGTTAGAGAGACAACAGAACCCAATTTAAACCTGTCCCCATGATAATGCCTTGTTGACTATATTTCTCTTTAGTGCTGCATATTAAATATCAAATAATCACAATCACTGGTTGTTGAACAAATACATTTTTTTATTTGTAACCAAAACTCCATATTAGTCCCAGCATTCAGTGCATAAATGTAACTTCAGATCACAATACAGTTTAGTAAAGCTCTTCATGTTTAAAGAAAAATGTGTAAAACATTTGAACAGAACAGAATGAATACAACTGTAGGACACAACTGCTTTTAAAATCCTTTCTACTATGAATTACACAATGTAGGCAAAATAATTTCCTTTTAAAGGTTTTAAGGCCCCTTTGGAAAGAATAAAGCACAAGGGCATATTGATCAGAGAAACCATGGCTTATCATCCTATCACAGAAAATGTATTAGATGTGTAACAGATAGTGAAGAGCACTTATAGAAAAGAGCACTTTCATTTAAGATGGTAACAGTAGATTAATGCACTTCCTTTTGTAATGCCAGTATAAGGTTAGGTTCTTTAAAAAAGGTAATTAGTATGCAAATGCAGGCTCAATAAAGCATGCACTAAGCCAACTGTTTGTCTGGTTCTATTTTTATCTTACAGTGATGAGAACTTGTGATGGCAACTTCAACTTGAGTTAGGATGTGACATACTGTCCATGAATAGTACACATTGTTAGGACAGATCCTAGGCCATCCATGTTCATCATTATACATAATTAACATTCACTTAAGACATAAGTGTTTAACAGCATTATGATTCCTTTAAACTGGAATTGCCATCTCATAAATCTCAATTTGTAGGCCTCTACAGTGACTGGTAGCCATCCGTCCTCTGTTTCTTTCTGATGAGGAAAAAAATGACTACAATGATGATGAGTAAGATGAGGATTATGCTCACGGCGATGGCAACGCGGTAGTTAGGTTGATCAGCCTTGCATAGTTCAGCTGTTGTACAAACACAAATAGAGCACAATTAACTTGTATCTCACTGTAAGAAATGAAAATTAAGTCAATATTGTTGCTGAAAAATTTTAAGCTGGTATACACTGCATGAGTTTACAAATCTGGACAGATTTTAAAACACTAGGCATCATATGGCTATGACTTTGTAAATGCTGACAAAGAAAACAAAATGGCCATCGTACACTAAGCATCTGAGGACTTACAAGTCGTTCTGAAGTCAACAAACTCACACAGAAACATGCATCATTGCTTGGGGATGCATGACAAATTAAAACAATTTCCCTGTTTCTGAATATGCCCACTTCCATACAATATAGTAGGTAAAAAAAAAAAAAAAACGGGGTATGTGAAATGAGTAGTATTTTTAAATTCACAGTATTCAATAAGTTCAGAGATTCAATGCATCTGATGGACACTTTCCTAGTGAAATAGGCCTCGGAAGTGGATTTGTGAATGGCAGTGTAGCGATGCAAATGACAGTTACATTACGTTTAGTCATTTAGCAGACGCTTTTATCCAAAAGCGACTTACAAATGTAATGGGACACATTACAGTGACAACATGGCGGATGTAGTTTGTCTAAATGGTCACAAAGCAACTTTTAAACCAAATGTAGTATGTATTATACACTATTCAATTTTGGACACAGTGTATGTGTTAATCTAAAATTAACAAACGATTTCAAACGTGTTTGCTATCATCCAAACTGGATGCAGTGAACACACACAGCAGGGAACACACACAATTTATGTGGGGACCTCAGTCGTGGTATTGAAAGTGGAGAGAATGCTGTACATTCACTCCCCAAACCTACAATTCCTGCCAACCCGAGACTCGTACTCGCAAAATTTGGATAACGAGTCCAAATCTCTAACCATCAGGCCACAACTATACATAATACTTATATGCAGTTGGTCTGTTACAACTGCTCATTTTCAGTTGTGTTGAAGATAATTTTTTTAATTTGCATGACATTTAAATCTAACAAGTCATGTCAAATAATAAAAAATAACAATAACATGAGTTTCATGAAAAAGTAGCAGACTTTCATTTAAAAATAAATATGCAGGAAATAAAATGGCCTTTGAAATTAATGACAAGCAAGGCATAATCTTAGTACCATTTGTTTAGAGTCATCTGGCTGGTCTAACTGGTTTTATTTTGCATTGCCATGACCCTTTTGTTACAATATTTAAAAACAAGTTTTATGAAGTATGTAGGACATAAGGTATACAGTGCATAAAAAGGCAATTAGTCATGACTTGATTTAGCTTGTAACATAAAGAAGAGGTTCTTTAAGAAAAACACTACAAGGATGGAGTACTTGAAGATATTGAAGCATAATCACTCTACACTTACATGGTCCGAATTCATTGTTTTTGAATACGAAGGCTTGAAACTTGGTATGGGTCAGGTCCAGACTAACACCACTTCCCATGTTGAGCATCACAGACTGGCAGGAGTAAGAGTGACCCGGTTCCACCGAAAACAGCTCAAGAGATTCGTTCTTCCCCGAGTATTCAATTGACTCTTTGTTGAAAAACAATACAAATAACTGGATCAGAGTTGGCATGGATGTGCATAACATGATGAAAACATTAACCAAGTCTCTCCATTTTCTTAATCCCATAATTGTGATAATAATAGTCAAAATTATAACCAAACACTTCCACTACGACTCAGTCTTGCAAGGTCAAAGAATTAATCATTTTTTAATTCAAAATGAAGTGAGGGAAAGACATTTTATTACGCTGTCCAAAATGAGACTTCTACTTCCTCATTCTTTCTCGGCAATGTGACATTTATTGCTGCCAGACTGGTTGACCCACATGGCCTAGTGTTTGTTTGTGTTACAGAGGCTTGGCAATTTATATCATTCTGAAAGGATTTTCTGTCTGTTGTTAGAATTCTGTCTTCAGTAGATTATTCTTTATTTAGATACACTCCATTTACCTATGCAAATAAAAAGTCCAAAGCTTTGGGAATAAATGGAGGATGTGTGTTGTTGTAGGTGTTTTACAAGGCAAATAGCACTAGTCATACACAGCGAGAACATTTACCTCCTGTTTTGAAGGCATAGGTCAAGTCGTACTCCACAAGCTCCACATAGACCTTTTTTATCGTCTCATTCTGGAAAGTCAGAGGAAAAGACCATTAGAATGTAAACTGGAATACACAAGCACAATAGAATAAGAGCAATGATGTATTCCAAAACCATTGCATACATTACAAAACAAATAAATGTTGAAAACCAGAATAAATTTAATACAAATATGTCCGTCACAAAATGATATTAATACCTTAATATTGTACACAACAATATAATCAATAAACCTGACCCTTAAGTAACAAGTCACATTACCACAGTCAACCTGATGAAAACACACACCTCCCTGTCAGATTTATTTGATAAAATGCTGCTGGGGAGGTAGCTCAGGTTTTTATCAGACATAATTTAACAGGTCTTTTATAATTCATCCTCATGTGCCTCAAAGTTCCCATTTTTTAAACCACACAAACTCAGGTTGTACTGAAAGGCACATTAACTTTTTTTTTTTTTTTTTGTCAAAAAAGATAACTGGCTAATTTGAATGCAAAACCCTTGAAAATCTTCTAGATAAAAAAAAGGTTGTGTTATGAAATATTTTGTTGCCAGTTGGCACATTTGAAGCATATCATTTTAAGTAACGAACATTTAGAAAATCCATAAACAGACTTACATGTCTAAATTTCAGGATAAACTGGCCTTCAGTGAAACTTAAAGTGATAACAGAGGCTTTGTCCCCACATTCTCCAGTGACTGCGGTTTTGTGTGGCTGAACAATGAATGTGTCATTAACCTAGGAAACACACGTTTCAGAATAAAGAATATTTATATGTAATATGAAAAAATCATGCAGTAGTCAGTGTGAAGGATTCAAGTTTCTTAGATATAAGCAGGAATCATATATGGATGTAGATCTGTCACTCCAAAAGAAAACATCTTACCGTGCCATTCCTCACATGGATCCCTATTGCCAAATCAATCATAGAACATAGTTTGCCATCTAAACTAAAATTATAATGGCCCACCACCAGTTTGGTGGGTGGCGTTGGAGATGGTATTGGAGTTGTGGTTTTTGGACCAAGAGTTGTTGTGGTCGGCTTGCTGGTTGTTGTGGTCGGCTTGCTGGTTGTTGTGGTCGGCTTGCTGGTTGTTGTGGGCGGCTTGCTGGTTGCTGTGTTCTGGCTCGGGTCAGAAGCTAAACTATATTCACCTGAGGTGAGAGCTGAGGAGGATCAGACAGAGAATGTGAGAAAATGTTTCCCCAAATGTGAGCTAAATCTGACAAAACCTTAAGTGACATCCTCAATTAGAACAAATTTTCACATAAGAAAAAAAAACTATAAGTAGTAAAAAGTAGACACTATACACAAAACATGGAGTGCCATTTACATGCATTTATTCACTTCCTCCTTAGCCTGTCATAGGTGTAGGCTACACAAGTCAAAATTTTCCAACAGGGAAATGTGATAAATTACTTCAGCCGATTTCACGTGATGTCTGATGGTTAGATTAGCCGCAGAAATTAAATGTGAGCGCTGACAATGTTACTGACACTCTCTCTTTGGTTTAGGGAAAGTTTCTCACGTTCGTGTTCACCAAAAAGGTACGCCTGTGAAGCTACACTTATGAAAATAGAACTTATCCGAAAAAAATCCATTAGTGTTGAAAGATTCCCGACTTGTGATAAACGATTGTAATCAGGCAAGGTACTTTGTCCAAAAAGGTGCGATAAAACGGACTGATTTCTGCAATAAGGAAGTAGTTGTGCTCCTAGATGCTTGTAGAACTGACAGTAAAATCGAACTGATATTTAAAGGTTAATCTTAGGGTTTGTTTTAGTAGGCCTAGTGTTGTTTTACCAGCCTGTATTCAGTTAAAAAATAGAATCGAAAGTACGGTATTTTCCGAGTATTCCAAATAAGAAATCTCTTTCCGGTCTTTTAAAATGAAAGTCGTTCTTATGAGTAAAACCTGCGGTTTTGATTTTAGCTTACACTTATCACAACTTCCCTTCTTCTTTATTGCTGAAAAAAGGTTTTCTAGGCCAATTGGTTCGCACCTTTTCGGTCATAGTACAATAATGTAGTAAGTTCCCTTAAATCTTTCCATATGGTGTGTCAGAGTTCATATCTCTATCACAGTATTTAACTAATGGTGAACACAGGGTAAATGAATATTTTAAATCGATCAATGCAATAAAATAATCTGCTTTACCTGTTGCAGCCATGCAAAGCACGATCAATAATAATTCGTATTTCATTTTCGCCCTTATTCCGATGTACCTGACACAAAAAACTTGCTGGATTGTGTGCTCTAAAGTGGCACGAGTATCTGGCGTTGAAAGCCTGTCGCACACTGCAGTTTTCTGCCTGAAACAAAACCACATATAAAGTGAAGGAAGTGTTTGGCCAATCACATCTCTAGTGAGGCATTCAGCGTCCCAGAAATTCAATACAGCGACCGAGTTAGATTTGTAGAAAGCGAAAATTAACAGATGTTAGAATTTGGTCAGTGTTATATCTATATTTCTCGTTGGAACATTTTGGCTAGAAGAACTGCTTTTATGAGATATTCTTATCGTGGCAATAATCTTTGAAAGGTATGCATTGAAAATCTTGTTTACAAGTGTTCATACTTGGTTTCATTTATATCGCCATCCCATCATTAAAACGTTTTCATATCATGCACTTAATATATATATATGCTTGATAGACATATGAGACAAGAGTCGTAGCCTTATATTTTTTTATTTATTTACACCCCCTCTTGTCAAACATACTTTCCTATAAATGAAGAAAGAAAGCCCTAAAATAAATAAATACAAAAGAAAACCATCAGTTATCAGTTGTCATCAGTTCTTTTTTTTTATTTCCATTGATAATGCAAGTGCAGTTGTTAAAAACACCTTACAAATTAATCTAAGCAGGAAGTTGATTTTATTTTACTCATCTATCATGTGACAAATGTAGGAAGTGAAAATCTGACTCGCTGTGCATGAAAGGTTACAGAAGGAGAACAACTAATTTTCGAAGCTCACACATGCCAATAGATCTATATCGTTTAATATAGGCCTACATACACCTGAATATACATTGAAATCATGTAACATGACAACACATGCTTGCTGAGATTTGTTTTATCATATCCTCTGGTCTCATGACTCCCAGGGAAAGGTGAGGAAGTTCTGCTAAATTCATAGTATGTGGAAAAACAAGCACTGAAAATACTGATCGTAATGCGTAGTGTACATTTCTCATCTTAGACTTGAAGATACAAGGTACATACTTTTGCAATTCTAGTGTACAACTAAAATGATCTCTTGAATCCTACAAGACAAAGTGAATGTGAAAGATCTTAAAGCCCTTGATTTGCTTTCAGACCGAATTCCTATATTATACTGTACACATCCAGTGCTCTTCCTATCAGTTCTTGTTTGTTTCTTCCTCTTCCTCGTCTTCACTACTGCTGGATTCCCCAAACAGGTCTTTTCCACAAGCAGCGCTGGACTTTGTGTGTGCATCTTGTTTGCTGACCGTCATGGAGATTAGAGTAGACATGTCACTAAAGCCAAGAAGCAGTGTGCTGTTGTCAGGTCCATGCAGAGAAATGGTCTGGATCTTGGAGTCAGGTGTGAAGACAGACAACATCGTACCATTGTCCAGGTCCCACATGCTCACTGCTTCTGCTCAACAAATAATTCAAAGGATTCAACGATGCATCACATATAAATTCTCATTTTAGTACTTACTATGAAGGTGCAAAGACCCTAAGACATCACTACCACATCCCATGCTAAACTTGAAAGATTACCACCGTCTCTTAATCTTAATCTCTTAATCTTGACCTACTGTAGATTAAACTGATATCACTTAGAACAAGTGAAGTATAAGCAAAGGTCTGCTGTACCTGATAATAAAATAGCCTTGGATTGTCCTTCAGTAATAAAGAGCAAGCTGGACCAATTAAGATTTAAACTTCCGTAGCCAGAAATGGTTTTATGTTTCCTTCGGAACGGCTCCCATACTTTTAACCTAAGTTTGAGGGATAAAAAGTACATTTTTATAAAAAAAAGTTTTTAACATAAATGCAACAATGTTCTTAAAAGCTTAATGTATATAAAACACAGATACATATCTGTGTACTATACTGGTCAAAAATTTGGAATGATTAAGATTTGACACATTGTCATTTTTAAATATATTAAAACAGAAAACAGTTCTTTAAATTGAAATAATATTTCACAATATTACAGTTTAACTGTATTTGTGATAAAAAAAAAAAAAGAAAAGAAAAAGCCAGCCTTGGTGAACATGAGACTATTTTAAAACACTAAAAAAAAATAACTATTATACTATTTTTATTAATTATTCCAAACTTTTGACCTTTAGTGTGTTTGTGTGTGTGTGTATGTATATATGTATATATATATATATATATATATATATATATATATATATATATATATATATATATATATATATATATATATATATAAAGCTATGATATAAGTGAACAGGTTTGGAACATACTTGTTGAATCCTGCAATGCCGAAAACCACTCTGCAGGCATCATCGCTTACAGCAATGCAGCATATTCCAGCTTCATTTTTCAATCTCTTTCGCACCTTTACATATGTAAGGAACATACAATTTACTGGATATACAGAGAAGATGAAGTAATACTTATTAAATGTCAAGATTTAACTGTCGTGCCTGAAGTAAGCAATGTGCCCACTTCTTTTTGATTAATAATAACATGACTGTTAGCCATTTTTAAACAGATTTGCATACTCTGCCCTGCTGTGTGTCCCAAACAGTGAGGTATGGAGCATGTTGGGCCTCACTGTAGTTGGAGACCACCAGGTACCCTCCAGTGTGAGTGATCGCGGCAGTACGGAGGCTCAAATGGGACCAGCGGTCCTCCAGGGTGTGCAGATGCTCCTCAGAAACCACACTGAAGACGTTGAGATGATGGGCAAAATATGAGCATATGACCACCTAAGTGATACACAGAGAAAAGTGAGAGAGATTGAGAGATTCAAAGATTGAATCGATGCATTGCAGTTCAGTTCACAACCACGTAGTTCACATATGGTTTATTATTTCATAATTCAGGAAAGAGTAGTGGTTTTGTTTATTGGTCAACTTTCTTTCTACCCGCTCATCGCCGCTGAGGAGATACTGGTCTACAGAGTTGAATTTCTCTTTTTCGAGGCGCTGCTGTTCATCTTTTTCTCTCTTCACCTCACGGTCCTGTCGCCTCCTTTTTGCCGTCTGGGTTTCGGTGCGCCTGTCCCATGGCATTACTAGGCCTGTGTAACAAGTTTAGACATAGGATGTTTTTTTTTTATGTTGAATATGGTATGACGATCTATGTTGGACTGAGACATTGTATAAATGTAATGGTAAAGTCAAGTATCATTTACATTTTAATACCTGTCTTTTCTTTTGAGGACATAATCTGAGAATCTCTGTCCATACTGGAGAGTAGGGTTTCTTTGTAGGACGTCTTGATACGTCCTTTAATGTATCCAGACTCCAGATCCCACAGTATCAGATGATCCCTACATGCAATATCCATGCACCCTAATTAGAATTACTCAGTCTAGACTAAACAACACAGTAATCTTTCGTTTCTGCTGATTGAGGAAGTGAGCTCTTACCGTGTTTCTGAAAGGCCCATCAGTACTTCCCCATCTAAGAGCCGATAGTCTTGTCGAGGACAGGGCACGATGAAGAGTCCAGTCTGTTTCTTAATGTAGCTCTTTTTAAGAAGATCATACACCAGCAATGTCTACAGAAAAAAGGAGCAACGGGAAACAGTTTGCAGGGCAGTACAATGTCATGTATAACTCTAGTACAAAACTAATTCTTGCAAGTCATAACTGAAATCTTTCCTCATATGTTGTTATTTTTAATTGCATATATTAAAAACCGGTTTTGTTAAATGGAATAAAGTGTAATTAATAGATGAGTAAAAACTTTTTTTAGGTTTATGTAATAAAAAGTACTAAAACTTAAATAAAAATCATGCAAAATTTAAATATAATAGTAAAAAATAACAATAAAAACAAATAGAAGCTTATATAAAATATTTACAAATACTATATTACATAAATATTTTAAAAATAACACTTCTTGTTTATTTTTCCCCTTTTTATGTATTTATTTACATTTTACTGATTTTATTTATCTACTGAAAAATGACACTGATTATTAATAGCTAATGATCTGTTTTAGTATTTTAGTGGACAACACAATGGTCCTTCATCCTTGTGAAGATGCATCTTTTGAGTCACCAATAAAGCGACTGGAAGCCTATGTTTTAATTAATAATGCATGGTTGATAAATATACACAACTATACTCAAATGTCAAACAACTACCCATTCAGCTTCAGTTTCAGGTGACAGATCTTAGGACAGGGGTTTCAGACCAGCAGAAACATATGTCCCCTGTAAAAGCTTTACCTGATAGACGGATGTAGGTGTATCTGTGAAGTTGGCGGTACCACGGTCAGACAGGATATAGAGCTTGAGATCTTGCACAAGAGCGATGTCTGAACTTGAGAACAGGCCGTGCTCCACCTGCACGGGACGACCCTTGAATCGCATCCGTGCCACATTCCAGATTCTCACAGTCCCGGGACGGGTGCTTTGACACACTACATACCTGATTCAGAGGGAATTTTTCAAACTTTCCACCAAAAATAGCTTTCTTTTCTTCAGTGACAGACATATTGTATGCAATTCTTGGCTTTTGGATATTAACCAATTTAGATTGATGTATTTGAATTGCATATACTATTTCTATTCATTTGGATAACACAGTTTTAACAAAGTAATAAACGTAATGTGATGAATATTTGTCATCAATATTTTACATATATGAAACGGCTAACTCGAAAAAAAATCAAGGCAAAGTTTATTATTAACTTTGCATCTATTTGATGTTATGTAAATAATCATTTTCAAAATGCATTCATTGAAATACTTTAGAATAAGCATAAACTGTGTGAAAACAATTGTATTCATTCGGTTCAAAATATGGTTTAAAAAAATGCTAGCTGTCGAACAAGAAATATTAATTTAGTTCAAATGTGTAAGGTTAGCACAGATGTATCGATTAATAAACCTGAAGAGATTTCTGCACTGTTGCAGAAATCACACTGCCATGGTAAAACTTTATTAGGTGTTGTCTATAGAACAATTGCAGTAACTGACGCTATTATAGTTACATTATGCATCGTAAATGGCTATAAACCTTCTGGTCATAAAACAATATCTTGTGCAGACTCATTGTGATTACAGTTATAAACTGCCCATAGACTGGCCATATGTCTGCCAGTTGTTTAGAGGACTTTGTACCTTGGATATCTCTGCATGGTTACGATCTCTGCTGTGCCGTCGTTGTGTACTTTGTGCACGTTATATGTGAGTGTTGGGTCATTTATTCTGGATCCCAGGTTCCACATGCGTAAGAACCGCTCCCCGGGACAGAAACCCACGCAGTACCGCAGATCAGAACACACACCTGCAATACAGTGAAGAAGAACCATGTTGACCCATACATACAAATACAGCTGGTGAGAAAATATATATAAACCAAATATGTGACCCTGGGCCACAAAACCAGTAATAATTATCAATTTTAAATGGATAAATAAGCTTTCCTCTAATGTAAGGTTTGTTATGATCAGAAAATATTTGGCTGAGATACAACTGTTTGAAAATCTGGAATCTGATGGTGCAAAATAAATAATCTCATCTTTTTCAGTGATCAATGAAATGCTTTTATCCCATGCCTGGATCAGAGTTATTATGGTTAACTAAAACTTTAAAAAAAATGCATTAATAAAAATAGCTGTTCAATTCAAAATTTATTACACTATTGTAGAATATCAACAATATTAAAATAACACTGGTGTGGACACTAATAATGTATTATTTATTTATCTGTATATATTACAGGCACTATAACAAAGGCTACCATTATATATATATATAAATGGGACTGGACTCGAACAGTGTTTGTGTTTGTTTTGACAAAATAGTCATAATAGTGTTCAGTGCTGGGGACAATAAAACTTAAGATTAATGACAAACCATGAGCCAGCAGGCCAGGAAACCGTGCGATGTGTTTATGATCTTCAGTCTCAAGGTTCCAGATAATAATCTCTGTGGTGGTGCTGTGAGGGGTGGGACAAAAGGCCACAATGTGGGACCCGCCCCCTGCAATGGTGACCTGGGAAATGTAGTCCTGACTGCAACCCAAGATAGAGCGCAGGTACTGGAAAGATGCTGTGCTGAAGAGTTCAATGTGAATGATTTCACTCTGTCTTTTATAGGGGTATCTGTAAAAAAAACAAAGAGACAGATATAATAGATAACAAAAACTCAGGGTTGCATCAGTGATATTCACATTTGGGTGAATTACTCTTTACATTACCTGCAGAAGAGCAGTAAATACTGAGAGCTGATCTCTACAGCCTGTATAGATGCTGCAGGGTGCTGAGCTTTCAATGTGACTGACACAACACCACCTTTAGCATTGAATATCGCTGCTTCTCCTCCATCCCTGCAAATGAGAAGCAAGAAAGAAACACGAAATTGCTTCACATGTAAGGTTTGTTAAAATATTTTGTACCAGGCGTAAAGTAGTTTTTAAAAGCCATTTTCCAAACTCTTTTATTTTTTTGAAAGACGTGTAAGCTCAACGAAGATGCATTAAACTGATCAAATTGATCATGACAGTAAAGACATTAATAATGTTAAAAGATTGTTTATTTATTTACTACAAATGCTGTTCTTTTTACATATTGATTCATCACAGAATCCTAAAAAATTATCAGTTTCCACAAAATAAAGACTGATGCTGATGATGCTGAAAATACAGCTTTGCCATCACAAGTATAAATTACATTTTACAATATATCAAAACAGAAAACCAGCATTTTAAATTGTAATTATATTTACTAATTTTGCTGCAATTTTAATCAAACAACTGCAATATTGGTGCGTGTAAGAGATTTCTTTAAGATTTTTATAATAATAATAGCCTACATATATGTTTAAATCTTACAGAATTCAAACTTTTGAACAGTTGTGTACTGTATCTATTTGAATGATTTTTATGCATGTGAGTTACAGCTCTGTGCTTCAATTACTCACAGGTTGCATGTTTGCTGTCAAACCCAAAAAAAAGAAAATCCTTTAATAGCATCTTAAGCTCTTAATCAAAACCTCTGTTTATTTATGGCATATTCACAAAATCATTTGTGCTGAAGTGTGCCACAGAAACAAGTAAACAAGGGAAATACATTTCAGCTGCTCTTTCCTAACACTTGGAAACATGCAAATGCAAAAAGCACAAACAAACACTTTCCCACAACTTTCTTTTAAACTATTTCTTATGTTTAATAATAGCATCTATCCTGTGGATAAAGTTTTTGAACTCAACAGAAGTCATTGATGTGTAAATGTTGCCATTTTGTTTATATGTATTCATCAAACTGTGGTCAGAAAGCTGCTGAAATATTAAAAAAACATTTGCAGCCTAGTTTCAGTAATTGAATTGAACTGGGGAGGAAGTTTGGGGTTCTGACAGTATGTTTCCACATTACAATGAACTCTTTTATCACAAAGTATTTGATTCCTCATGACACGACTCCTGCCATTTTGGTTTTTTTTTTTTAACAGAGACTAGAGGGGACACAAGAAATCATTAGAGAGAGAGTTAAAAAAGGGAACTGGTACACAACAAGGGCCATATCTGCCTGTTATTCCTCATTTGAATGCCTCATGTTACCATAGCTCTGATAACTACTGTTATTTTAATAACAAACTCAGACGGTTTCATATTACTGGTCAACCCAGTTGCATGTATGTGCATGCATGTGATGCTTCCAGCTTAATCACATTAAGAGCAAAGGTTCATTACTCCTTTCAATCATAGATCCTGATTATTCCATGCTTTTTAATCATGTAATGAAATACGAGAAAGATAAACAGCTTCTGGGAAACCTTCACATTTCCCGCCCCCCCTTTTTTCTTATAGCTACAGTGTTACACAAGACCACTGACACACACACATACACATTACTGTTGGGTGAGAAGCAGACTCTTAAATAATACATTGTGTGACCAGACAATATAAATCAGTCCGAGAACACCGGCTTTGTTTTCACACATGGCTAGAAACTGGATATGTACTCTATTATTATGGGAGAGCGCATTTGTTATTTAAGAACAAAATACTGTGTTGATTAATTAATCTAAATGTGCATGTGTGTTGTAATGTACTAATAACCTGTAAGCGAAGAGGACATAGTCTTTAACAGAGTGACGAGACACTAAGATGGACTGATCTTTGTGGATGGGCTCAAACTCAAGGGTGAGGTTTACACAACGCAACAGTGAACAGGACGCCACAAGATCAAACACCTAGAGGCAAAGGAAAAGAGAAACAGAGGAAGTTAGAACCGAACCGATAACTGGTCATATTCTTGAATAATGTCAATGGCTGTTAATTGGTTATTGCAAGTTAAAAACTATTATAATTATTTTGAAAAACAGTAAAAGGATGTAACATATGATTAATATAAATTGTTTCTTCTAATTTTTGATATTAGTAATGTACCTTAGAGTATTTTTTTCCTTTTATGTTATGTAGTCAATTTATTGCATAGTCTACGTGTATAAGTTATGTATTTAATAGTGCTGTTAAATATTTATACATTATATTTTATACTATATATAAATATATCTAATACATGGACATACAATTTTTCATATATATATACACACACACACACACATGCATGTGTTTGTATTTATATATAAATGATATATATACACAGTATACTCACTTATGTTCAGAGATGTGTAGTAACGAAGTAGAACTACTTCACTACTGTACTTAAGTACTAAAAGGCGGTATCTGTACTTTACTAGAGTATTATTTTTTTCTCCTACTTCCACTTTTACTTCAGTACATATTTTCGCTGAGTTTAATACTTTTACTCCGATATTTTTTTATGTGCTGCATCGTTTCTCGTTACAATTATAATAATGTTACGAATCATTCCATTACAAACCACTGCCAGAACTGTAGATGGCAGGTTTGATGAAGCTGGCACATCATTGAGCGAATCAAGCGATTAAGAAGACTGCGAATGCTGACTGAAGTGCTGTGATTGAAGAGAGAAATGAACACCGAGCCGAGCCAGATTATGACTCGTTCACGAGTCAAGAACCGGTTGCATCGGTTCTCTGATGACCAGTAACGTTAGTTCTTTCTGACAGTTCGATTCAATAAACCAGCTGAAGAAAACAGTACACCGATTCTTTTGCGCTCGACGCAATGGCGTCATTGGCGTTGACTGCATCTGGGCTCATAACATTAACACAGAATCACACATGCGCAGTATCATCAGCTCCTCGTTTCACGAATCGGACGCGTCTGACAGAAACGGTTCTTGACTCGTGAACGAGTCATTATCTGGCTCGGCTCGGTGTTCATCTTCAGTTCTCTCTTCACAGCAGTTCAGTCAGTGTGCTGTTTGAGTCAATGAATTACTCCGGGATATTGGTTTGTTTTAACTCAGAGGGAGTGTCAGACACATTAAACAAGTTAATAGCTTAATTCATCTGTGGATTAATGCGTATTGGAGACGCGAACCGTTTAAAACGATTCAGTTCGATTTGGTGAACTGTTTCAAAAAGATCCGGTTACATCGAATGATTCGTTTGCGAACCGGATATCACAAACTGCTTTGTTTTTAACTGTCTTACAACAGACACTGAAGAGAAGACAATGCTGAATAAAGTCGTAGTTTTTGCTATTTTTGGAGCAAAATCTATTTTCAATGCTTCAAAAAATTCTAAATTACCCTCTGATGTCTTACGGGTTTGAAACAACATGAGGGTAAGTTATTAATGACATAATTAAGCAAATTGGGCTAACTAACTCTAGTAACCGTTTTTTGTTTACAAGAAGTTACAGTCAAATGAAATGTGATTGTCCTTTAGGTTAATCATTTGAAATAGTAAAAACTATATGTTCAAACTTTTGACTACTTTCTTTAATAGCTACATAACACAATACTTCTACTTTTACTTTCAGTACTTGAGTAGTAAATTTTAAAATAGACTACTTGCAAAACTTAAGTACAAAAAATGTTGAATACTTTAGTACTTCTACTTAAGTGTGGTGCTTAAAGAGCACTTCAACTTCTACTCAAGTCACTTTTTTGATAGAGCACTTGTACTTTTACTCAAGTATGGGTCTCTAGTACTTTATACATCTCTGCTTATGTTGTATAAACAAAAACATTTATTTTGGATGTACCATCTGAATTATTTAGGAGGTTATCAGTAAATTTTAAGACAAAAGGTTAACTTTGCTAGTTTGTGAAGATAATATATTTATATATACAATTTAATAAAAAATATGCCTTTTTAGGGATTTTCAAGATTTTTTTTTACAGTGCACAGTACATATAGAAAGAATGGTCTGCCTGAGGCTTCACCTTAACTAGGTGACTTCCATCATAAAAAACCACCAGCAATCGTCCATCGCAGGCAGTTGTGACCACAGGAACATCCGGAGAGTCCTTCTCCATGTACAGCACCTTCCCAGAATGCACCTCTCTCACCTGGAGACAGTGGCCCATCTGTAGCACAAGCACACTGTCATCCAGACAGAGGGTGAGCGAGTCAGCGGCCCAGTCTCCTGCAGATCCACCAGCTCTCGGTAACGACCTCACGGGTCTCGTTTGCTCATCCAGACGCCACAGATTTAGCATTCCATCACAGGAGCAGGAAATGATGTAGTGCCGACCATGAGCCAGAGCTGTCACAGCACTCATATGACCTAGTTACATATAAGTCAGGATGTTAAGTACATATCATTTGGCCACTATGTGATAAAGAATCGTTTTTTACAGTTCTATGCTTTGGTCATAAACCACAGCAGGTTTTAGAGCTGTACACTCGTGAGGTCAGAATGTAGGCCAAAACGAAATCATAATTCACCATGGGTTCCCTTTGGAATCTTCTGTTTTTTATTTTTAGAAAGACTGCTTAAAATTTTTAGTAAAATAAAGAGTAGTTAAATAAATAAAAAACTCTTGAACAGACTAATTGTTCTGGAGCATATGGTAGTTTCCACACCATTAATCCTCAAACGTGAATTTTGAAACCACTGCTAAGAAAACAGCTGTGTGTGCTTTAACGCCACGTGATTCGCCAAACCGCATAAACTCACTTCCTTCTTTGGTTTGCAGAAAGTTGGCAGCAATTTTGGCACAATGAATAAAAAAAAAAAAAATGCAACGAAAAGAAATATATCAATAAAAATAAAAATAAAATCAGTTAAATAAGTCAGAATTATTTATATACTATCATACTAATTCCTGGTTAATAATTGCTTTTATTTTAATATTTTTAGTTTTTATCTTAATTTTAGCTTGTTTAAGTCATTTTGTGATGTGTTGTTTTCATTTCTATTTAGCTTTATTTTATTTTTATTTCAGTTTTAGATTTAATCATTTTAGTACTTAAACATATTTGATTCAGTTATTTGCCAAGGCTACATTTAAACTTTTTTAAGTTTAAAAATATATATTACATTTTATTTCAAGTACCGAATTTAGCTATTTTAATCGTTTTGGTTAACAATAACAACACTGGTGAGTTTATTTTGTTATCTAAAAGCCGAAGTATTACCCACTTTTTTTTTTTTGTAAAGAACCAGGATGTGAAAGCATTTTTGAAGCATACAGTAAATTCAAAATCCACTCGGGAGTTATTACTTTGTGTATTTTATGTCTTCACAAAATGTTGACCACAGACTTTAATTTCCTCATAAATCTGAAACCATCTTTCTAAAACTCCCCTAGGAAATTCCCAAAGAAACCCAAGGCTTCAAGGCTACGATCTGACCAGAGCTACTGAGAATAATGTGTAAGTCATGACTTAACATGGCACTTAAAATACATTGTTTACTAATCTAACAATCAGAACTCGGACACACGTTAAGCCAAAATCCCTGACTGAATGGAGATGTCGGGAAACTGAGCCCTCCAGTAGATGTCCAGAAACTGAATACATGTACCTGACAGTAATGTGTGTACCAGTCCACCTGGAGGAAGCAGGCAGGTGTAGGAGGGCACCAGAACTGGTAGAGAAGAGCTTTTACACTGTGCCAACAGATCATGCAAAAAAGAGTATCGTCTTGGGTCACCTGAAACAACACGTAGTACACTGAAATAAGACTTCATGTTTGATATATATATATATATATATATATATGTTTGTGTTGGAGCTTATGCTTGTGTGTGTACCTGAAGTTACAGGTTTGTCTTGGAAAATGATCTGCTCCAAACGGCCCAAGAGTTGAGAGGCCAGCTGGCATGGATCATTTAATAGTACAGAACGAGAAAGACACAAAACCTGACTCAACAGCTTCACATCCAGAAGCTCTCTGGAAAACACAATAAAACCACTTACACAAAAGATACTCTGTCTCAGCATTTTCTGAAGCTTCATAAGAATACATTTAGACTTATGAACTAATGTTAAAGGGATAGTTTAACCAAAAATGAAAATTCTGTCTTCATTTACTAATATATATATATATATATATATATATATATATATATATATATATATATATATATATATATATATATATATATATAATATTATTTTATGCTTCATTTAGAAAATAAATGGTTTCATAGTAAATAATGACATAATTTTTACTATTCCGATAATCCCCATAATATCAAAAAACTATTTTTAAATGTATATATGATAAAATAAAAATTACAATATTTTTATTATACAATGGTATATATATGTATATATAAATAAATAAATATATAAATAAATATATATATATGTTTATATGGCATGCTATTTCAAAATTTTAGACCCGTAATATCAAACAGCTATTCATGCAAACCAAACTTGTTTGCTGAGCCCATGAGCTCATATTCGTACTTCTCCGGTATGACGGCAGTTTTAAGGTCCTCCTCGACATGATAGATGGACAGACCCCACAGTTTATGCAGCAGGAATTCATAGTTAAACAGACACTGCGTGAGTAAAGGAATAATCTGCTCAGAGCGGATGTAGTGATACGGCAAACAGTGGAGCTTACGCAAATTAAATTCATAGCACCTCCTTCCCTTCTCCTTCCTGATCCAGGCTAGTGGCTGAAAAACTTGCCTATTTGGGACATTACCATTAAAGTAATCTGCAAAGTCTGCATGCACAGCTTTTATTGAGTCTTCTGTTGGTGCGTATCGCTGCAGGACGACGCAGGCAAACTCTGTATGAGTCCAGCACAGAACCCATGTGCCATCACTTTCCACTTCTGTGACATAACCCTTCAGACCATGCAGCAGTCGTGCCACAAATGCATAAGGCACTGGAGAGTATTCAGAAATGGGAGTCGTCTGATGATGCAAAGCCGCCATCTCACGTGTGATATGATCATCACGCCCCAAAAGCACCAAAAGCTCCTCCTCAGTCACACCAGAACAGGACAGTGATATGAGCAAAGCCGTGCGGCGCACCAAACATGGCCCATGCTCTCGCTCCAAACTAACAAGGATGCTCACGAAAAGTTTATTCGGATCTGTAGGGAAGTTGAGACTCTCTTTTGGTGTAAAGGAGCTCCATTTCCTGGTCTCAGCATAGGCTAAATTGAGGTAGAGAGGGGAAGGACAGGAAAGACAGGACTGGAATAAAAGGCTCCACTGGTTATCAGTCAGCTGGCGAAAATCTGATGCTAGTCTTGACACCAGTCCTGAAGTGATATCCTTACGGTTAAGGGCTGGCAGGGACAGGACAGTGACCTTAACTTGGGACTGAAAAAAAGAAAGAGGCAAGTTACTGACTAAAATACCATATAAAAATAAGTCAAAATAAAGTTTATTTATTAAGCATTTTTAAAAACAAGTGTTTACCAAAGTGCTGTACAAGCTTACTCAATTTAAAACAATAGACACACAAAAGCATACGACCAAAGCCAATCATAAAAATCTGCTCTCATATGGAGTACAGCTGAGTTTTAAAATTCTATTTAATGGTGCTGTATGTAGGATTGACACCGAGTGGTTGAACTGGGTATTGCAGTCCAAATTCAAAATATTGGATGAACATGATGGCGGATTAGCTAGCTAGCCAGGTAAATTTCATTTTAGTTTGCACCAATCCTGGGTTTTAGGTACCATGTAAGTGGCTTGGCTTTTAGCAGGTTATGTTCTGGGTTAGAGATCTTAAACTGGAGTTGGACCAATCAGATGTGAGAGAAGTGACACATGTCTGACACAAAGTCACTCCAGTTTATCTTGCTCCAAATTAAAGGTCACTAGTGCTAAAAAAAAGGGGGGAAAAATAAGTAATTTTATGATTTATATAATTATAATGATTCATATTCATATTATTATTATTATTATTTATCTATTACACACAAGTAATTTTAGTTTAACATTATAAATCGTTTATTTTAAATAAATATTAATGGATACAGATCATGTAATATAAATGAGCTGTAGTATCAATAGATAGCACTATTTAAAAAAATAATAAATCTGACCTTACATGTTCGAGTCTCTTTCGCTATATATTTTCACAGGTATAAACTAACTTAACAAGTTTCACTTGTGACTGCACTGACAGAGCAAGAAAATTTATTTTATTTGTCCTCCATCATGCTTCATATGACGTTTAAAATGGTCATATTCTTCAATCTCTTAACCTGTAGCAAAACCTTTAACCTTTAGGTTTGAATCTCGCTGGGTCTCTCGCGAGAAATAAATCAAACTTGCTTTGTGTTGCAAGGCTCGTGATTGGCTGTTCACCAGTGATGTCACACATTAATGTGCACGGGCTCAACAAACTTGGGATCAAAGCCTGAGTTGACAAAGAAAGGTGATGATCAGCATCATGGCACTAACAAAGCCGGATTGGAGATGTTTGTGAACTCGTAACTAATCCTGTAACTCTGAATTTGTTCAGTTACCATCATGGTACAGGGCCCTGGAATGCATACAAAGAAGAATAACCGACTGTACCATTGTTGTTTCCCAGATAGACTAGTATGTTAACGTAATGTTTCTTGAATATCTGCAAACATATTATGGTATTTCTATGCTTTAGTAGAGTCAAAAACTTACATACAGCACTTTTTAATCAAATAAAATAACATACAATATAAAATAAAATATATTCTATAAAACATTTAACATTTAAAGTGCAACAGACTGGGCCTTATTCAGAACTATACTACCAATCAAAAGTTTGAGATGTTTTTATGTATTTATTTATTTTTGTTATTTAAAAGTTTTATACATTAAGGACCCATTAAATTCATACGAAGTGACAGTGAAGATATTAATTATGTTCCAAAAGGTTTTCAGTGACAAAATACATTTAAAAAAGGGTATATAGACAAAACTGTTTAAAAATAATGCTGTTCCTTTTCACATTCTATTCATCAAAGAATCATTAAAAAAGACAAGCATCACAGTTTCCACAAAAATATTTTGTTTTTAACATTGATTAGGAAGAAAAAAAAAATTCTGAGCACCAGATCAGCCAATCAGAATGATTTCTGACGGATCATGTGACACTGAAGACTGGAGTAATTATGCTAAAAGAAAAATCTGCTTTTGTTACATTTTTAAATGTAATGAAAGAGAAAACAATTATTAGAAACTGAATAAAATATTTTGCAATTTTACATAAAAAAATGTTTAAATGCAGCCTTAGTGAGCATAAGAGACTTCAAAAAATCCCCAAACTTTTGAATGGTAGCGTAAACTCTGTATGACTCATCTGCTTACCTGTAGAATATGAGCACATTTAGACTGCGTGCCGGCAGACAGGACAGTGAAGACGTTTGGCAGTGAAGCATTACTAATCCAGGAAAGGTCAGCCTCATGTTCCTCACTCAGATTATCCAGACCATCCAGCAGCAGGGTCAAGGGCCGGTCTTCTGTCACCAGGCCCAATAATGAGCACAGCTCACTAGACAACTCTGACAGTGACTGTGAGGAAAAAACATCGACTGTATTTCATAGTGCAACACTATCTGTGAGACAATATCGCGTATCCAATACGGTGTAAAAGACCTTATGAATATTTGATTGATCTTTAAAGTGTTTATGCACCTCAGATATCTCTGTTTTGAGGTTATAGATGTTGGCTACCTGCAGACACAGTGTCTGGAGGAGCAGACGTACGTTTCTGCTGGCGGATGTCAGCCCTACAAAGCAGATCAACACTTTGGCATCCCTAAGAAGTAAACACAGATTTGCAGATTAAGCACCAAATCAGAATATCAGAATGATTTCTGATCATGTGATACTGATATCTGGAGTAATGATACTTTGCATAGGAAAAAAATTACATTTAAAAATAGAAAACAGTTATTTTAAATTGCCATTTATCATTTCTATTGTGTTTTTTAACTAATAAATGCAAGAGACTTCTTAAAACTACTTTAAATGTTTAAATTCATGTTTCCTTTGTTAGCCTACCCAGGTATCCAGCTTGGTACGAGTTGTGCCAGTTTGGCAAGAGTTGTGCTCTTTCCAGACCCCGGGTCCCCCAGTAACAGCAAGGCATTCTGGGAAGACGCCGATGCTTCAAGTGCACGCTTCATTTCCATCAGAAAGTCCTGCCTGAATGTATAGCCCTGTGCTCTAACAAGGAAACAGAAAGAACAAAAATGTTCAGTTCAAACTAGTCACATATAACCGAACCGCGGTAGAATCTGTGACTCACAGTGTTTTCCCAAATCCGACATGACGGCGAATCTCTTCTTCAACTCGGAGTCTGGAAACCTCCTTCCTCTGCATGTCAAAGGAGCCTTTAGCCTGACGGACCTGCATAAGTCTGAAGCAACAGTTTGAGAAGGACTTGACAGACGGTGATAAAGTGAGATGGAGAACAGAAGGTGGCTTCTTACTTGTTGAGGGATGCGGTGACGGTGCGCTGGAAGTGTGAGCAGAGCCGTTCCACATAAAACTGATGAGATCTGTTGTGTTTGGCACTCAGACCCTTCCTTCCCCAGCTGACGTTTGTCTCATGGATATTAGTGTGTCTCAGCTTGAAAAGAAACCAAGTGCAAGATTTAATAATTCATTTTAACAATACACTCTTATATTATGCAGTACAATCATGCTATTTCTTTAAAAATATATCTCAGAGAGGATAATGTAATTCATTCCTCTGATGCAAAGCTGAATTTTCACTCGAACATGCTGATTTGGTGATCAAGACACATTTATTATCATCAATGTTGAAAACTATTATATTTTTGTAGAAACTGATCATTATTCGTTGACGAATAGGAAGTTCAAAATCAGCATTTACTAAATCTTTCTAACATTATGAATGTATTTACTGTCACTTTCAATCAACTGAATTCATCTTTAATTAATAGATGTATTCATTTATTTATTTTTAATCATGGGGAACAGGACTGTAAAATAAAGTGCTACTCTTATTGGTTCTAGATATCCGAACAGTACCGTGACTCGCTAGATATATCTAGACAGAGAGATACCGACCTTGAGGTGAATGTTTCGTATAAAGCGCTGCTGAGCTTGATGCAAGGTTTGATTGATTTCAGATCTTCCTTTGTGCAGGTCTATAAACTGTGGTGCATATTCATTTTTCAGATTGTACAGAAGGTCAGTGATGATCCTCTTATAGCAGTGACTGAACTCCTCTGGAGGCAGCTTTCCTTCAAGACCCTGCTCCACTTCCCAGTCCAACACTGAAACACACGCAACATTTGTCTTTGCGATTAAACTAGGCTTCTTTACATCCAAGTAAGTCAAGTGCACATATATTCTACATCTGTGGTTGACACAAAACGTCCTTATGACAGTAAAACTCATGCCTGTTTTAAGCAGATGGCAGGTGGCTTCTTCTCCAATGGCCTCAGGTCCAGATCGCCACAGCGCGTTCCACAGCTTCACACAGGAAGTGCGCCACGCCTTCCTTCCCAGCTTCCTGCGATGCCCATCCCGACTGAGGTAGTCAGGGTGGTGTGTGCTAATATGAAATAAACAAAAAAACAAAAGCATTTGAATTCAAATAAATGGATAAATCAGAAAGGACCAACACAAGTGGACGCAGTTGTCAAACCAATACAAAAAAAACTTTAAAAAGCCCAAATAGTGTCTGATTATCACTTTCTTTTTCAACATTTTTCAAAAGATCTTTTATGTTCCATGAAATAAAGAAAGAAAGCCATACAGGAATGACACGAGAGTGATTAAACGATTTTTTTGGTTGAAATATTCCTTTATGAAACCAGAGGAATGTGTTCCAGCTACAAGAACTAGATCTATGATATATGTTGGTTCTAACGACTCTTATATTAAACATAACAGCTGAAACCATTCAAGTTATATTGTGTCTGCCATGGAAATCACTACAACTACTCTGCCATGGGAACCAAACAAAGAAGAGTTGAATATGAATAGCCCAGTAACAATAGCAGCAATTACTCCATCTCGTTTTACAAGTAGTTGCTGGTTCATAGATGTTGATAATCAGTGTTGTTATACGGACACTTGTGCTGTTCATATTCTATAAGATAAAATATGGAACTGATGAAAAGATATGTATGTTTTACTATTTTACTCACAAGAAATAGACCTTACTCAGGTTAGACGCCACATTGAATTCAATGCGGATGAAAATGAGTCTGTGAGGAAAAGACTTTTGTTCTTTACAATGGTAAGCACCGCTTAAAAGGTCCTAGATCATTTCATTTTTGCAACTCGTAAATTAAAAAAAAATGTATGGACTTTTGTCCGCAGGAAGGTTATTTTAATTTTTTATTTTTTTATTTTTTTTGCATGACTTTTCCTCAGCTGAACACTGATCACTCAAGGCCGCGATGTGTGACGTTGTTTCGTTGAGAAAGTTAAACTTCTTTTTTTAGCCTTCCAAAAGAGGACACGACTAGAAATCATGTTGATATCACATTTTTACTTGGTTTTAATGTCTTGCTCCGAATGAACAGAGCATCACAGTATGTTTAAAATCTCTGTCACACGCTTGAAGTATTCGGCCAATAACAACACACTAGATAGCTGGCCAATCACAGCACACCACGCTTTTCAGAAAGATGAGCTTTGAAAAATCTATACGTTTCAGAAAGCAGGGCATAGAGGAGAAACACTAATGTACAGTATGTGGAAAACAATGTTTTTTTTTTTTTTTTTACCTTTTTAAAGACATTTCATTACACCACATACACAAAATAATGTAATTTTTAACAGCATCATATGACCCCTTTAAACAACTAGTCTCATCCTCAGACGTCATGCCCACGGACTGTTGGCTTAACGTCTGATGCATATGGGACACAAAAGTGGAAACACTTCAGGAGTGTCGAAGTCGTCTTTAGATTGATTGAATTATACAGGATTTCCAGAAGACGTCTGTGTTGCGTTCTTTAATCTTCCTCCTGGAAACAAAGATACGTGGAGACAGACCCCCTCACAAAAGGAGAAAGCCGTCGTGTTTACAACTGTGATGACGAGCGCTCATCAGGATCAGTTAAACGCTGGATTCCCAAAATTATGTGAAATATTTACAATTTGTGGCAGAGAATCTTTAAAATACGTCTGAGAGTTTTACACATCGGCCTTTTATTGTGGTGACATTTCCACACTCCGAAATGTGACGATGAACGAAACGAACTGTGATTGGTTGTTTGACGTGTCGGTCAAACGGCCGCATGGGCGGGGCTTGGCCAATGAAAGCTGCCATTGATTTCAGACCATAGCTGCGTGAGACTATTAAATAACAGTACAATCCATTGAACACCTGTGAAAAAATTAAATATGGCACTTCCCTGACTAATGTGAATTCTGAGAAGAAAACATATAGTTGCCAGAGTAAAAAAGGTTGTTTATTATGTTATATGCAGATTTAAATCACTAAAGTATGCACTTACCTGACAGGAAGTAAGCGGTACACAGCAGGAATTGTGTTTTTATCCAGCTTATACCATGTCTGCAAGAGAGTCAGATCCTGGTCGTAGTCCATCCAGCTCCTGGCCAGCTGTATGTCGTCTCCATCTGACGTGGAACTGCTGGAGATGGAGTTCTCGCTCATGACGGCAGAACTTTGCGAAGGCTCCTTCTCTAACAAACGGGGTTCCTTCTCCAGGTTAAGACTCCCACTGTCAGCGGTGTCTATACTGAGCTGTGACTCGTCTGCCATGTCCGACCGCCTCCTAGACAGCTTCTTCTTGCTTCTCTCCATGAATTTTAAAATAGCTTCAAAATCTGCTAGAGGAATCGTATTCGGCAGTGACCGGATCTCATGCTTCTGTCCGGTGAACACCTACAAGAAAGGGAAAAAGTCTATATCTTAAATATTGATGAAAATACTACAGTTTTCCCTCCATGAGACTATCTTGGAATCTGTGTGCAACTGAAC
This sequence comes from Carassius auratus, assembly GCF_003368295.1. Classification (NCBI taxonomy): domain Eukaryota; kingdom Metazoa; phylum Chordata; class Actinopteri; order Cypriniformes; family Cyprinidae; genus Carassius; species Carassius auratus. The sequence continues at coordinate 4,636,263 of NC_039249.1, read as the reverse complement.
CTACAATAAACGTAGGTCCCTCAGTCTCCTGACAACGTCTAAGTGTCTCCATGTGCATCTCTGCCAAATCGTGATTGTCCGAAACAGGATCTCCGACTCCTGAACGCAGGTCTATCATCCTGAAATCATATCCTCTCTGCTTACAGTGTAGATACAGCCGTGGATACACACTCTCCATCAGTGCACTGCGCTCCGGGACGGTATCTACACACACAACACATGCATTGTATAGCTAAACTCTAATTTCATATAAACTAGGAAACATTAATCAAAAGTGACAGAAATTATTATCTAGATGATGCGACAGTAAAAACTGAAAATTCACAGGAATCATCACAGGAACTAGGATCTAGTAAAGTATATGTGTTGTTGAGAGAATCTCTTTCCACCTTACCTTTATATCCACCGCACAGATAGATCATAAATCTCCTTTGTTTAAAGTGTAATGCTGAAATATTGTGGTCATGTAAGGTGTTTGGAGAAGAACGATCTGGCAGTTTTGGATCTCTTGCATCTGATCTTTGTTTGTAGTCACCATCCGCGGCTCTGAATGGTCCCTCGGACAGAGAGCCTTGGCCCTCCGGGGCCTCGTCCGAACATGATGAAGCATTTTGAACATTTACTGTTCCCTCTTTCTTTTCCTTTTTGTATTCTTTTTCTTCTTTCTCTTTCTGGTCTAGTGTCACAAGGCTCTGCAGGAGATCAGGAGGAGCGTTTGACGAAACCTGGTCCTTTAACGCCGAAGAAGAATTCATTCTTGGATCATCACATCATGGCTCCCTAAATCATATGATTATAATAAATGCTTAAGACATTAACATATCATACTAACCTTGAACACAATAGTTTTTGTTTGCTGAAACACTGCAGCTTCTTTCTCCCCAAGAGACAAATTCTGAGTTGTTCCCTTCAAATGACGCTGATGCAAATGGTGCTGGAGCAGAGAAAAAGCAATAACTAATTATTTTAATTTGCAGCTTCCTTTGTTGGAATTTCTCAAATTTATATAATCCTTTCAGGAAAATACTTGATTCGATTTTTGCCCATTGTATTTTTTTTATATTTAATATTCATGTTTCTTAATATTTATATTTCATCTGTCTTTATTTTATTATTTTAAATTATAAATTTTGTTACTTTGTTTTTCAAAATATTTTATATATATTTTCCTCCTTTATCTTCACACATGTATTTTATTTTCAATTATATTCAAATCAATATTTGTTTTATTTACTCATTTAGCCTTCCTATAGTTGCAATTAATCATTAAACTTTTGATTTGAATTTTTTTAATATTTATTATATCAGTCTTTATTTCATTACTTTTTATTAATGCAGTTATTAATGTGCTATAAACATTATTTAACCCTGATAATCCAAAGCATTTTAAATAAAGAATAATCATCTTTGTTTTATTATTTCCTATTTCAAAAAAAAAATTTTATGAAAAAAAATTTCATATTTCATACATTTTCATACTTGCATTTTCTATTACATTTATTCTTATATTTGATTTATTTCTTTATTTACTAAATTAATTGCATTTCATTATCAATTAACTTCTATTATTAATTTTTATATTTTATATTCTCTGATAGGCTTTATATATCCAATAAAGAACAATAAACATGGTTTAAGCCTGATAATCCTAAGCATTTTAAGAAATTATTATGATAATAAATTAAATGAAATTACTTATCAAAACTGCCTATTTTGCTAAAATAGATTCTGAAACATGAATTAATTTTCCAAACTTACTTTAAGGTGTGCAGTGATTTCCAGCTCTGTTTCCACACTCAATCTGGATAATGGAACACTCTGGTGGCCTAAAATGTTTTTCTATTACATAATTAAGCAAATCATACAATATATTAGCACATGCATCTGACAACATACAAATATGAGATCTGTTTTCTGAAAATCTCTCATTCCACACCTTCTTCCTGACGGTTCTGTCCAGGGGCCCGGGGTCCCTCAGGCCCTGAGAGAAGAAGAACAGCTCCTGTAGTCTATGGGCTGTTGTTTGGCCCCTGGTGTGGTGATCCTGAACAAGTCATGCATCTTAAATTAGGGAGCAACAAAGTGTGGTACACAAACATCTCAAATGATTGGCTTCCCCAAGTAACACAAGAAGCGTAATCAGCAACACTAAATTAACAGATTGTGTTGCAGCTGATGCAAAGTCTTCCACTGCTGAAGAAAGAAACTGTCACAGCTCTAGGCGTGTTAATTAAAAAAAGAACAAACATTAATCAATGAAAATACTTACCAGTAGGCCAACTGCTGACTTTGTGGGAATCCCATTAGAAATGGGAGGGAGGCTGACAACTTCATTCTCCTGTTCAGTTTTAACACATGCTTATTACATTTGAATATATTTGTTATATTATTAAGTGAGTTGACTTTGCCTATTCATTTCAATAATTGCAATTTTAATGCTTTTTAAACAAAAGTTTAGCTTGCATACACATACAAAATAAATTTTAAATGTACACGGAGGAAATGTCTTCTGTATCGACTTAAAATATAAAATATATTAAATTGAGAATACAATCTTACCGATTTCTTCTTGTTTCTTTTCGGTACAACTCCATTTTTGTAATATTTCCACATGGCACAAGAGTCCGGACCGCAGGCTTCAAATACCGGGGAAAAAATTTATGTTAATAATTTGTAACCATATTGCGGTGTTTATTGTGTCTTCTCCGCACATAAGAGATAGCAGTTGTGTTGTGAGTTGACTGAGTTGCATTATTCAGTGACGCGCAATCACCGCTAGATGGCGTGCTGTGCGTGTTTACGTCACAAACACTGCCATGGGAACCAAATGCTCGGCAGCTCAAACTGCGTTCAAAATTTATTTTTCCATCAGATTTTCTTTTATTATTTACATACTTGACTTTCTTTTATCTTTTATTTTATCTTTTCCAATACCTTTTTTCTTTATTGTAATCATTTTAATATTCTTTATATTTATATTTTATTCATTCTTGTTTTTAACACTATGGCTTGGTTTGTTAAGTTATTAGTTAAATTAGAATGTTAAAGTAGGTTCGTTTTTAAAAATCATACCATAGATAAATAAATAAAAATAATAATAAAAAATATTTCCAGATATGTCAGTGCAAGTTGCTTTTAATAAGGACTGCTCAAACATTCATTTTACTCCAGGATAAGGCTTCAAACTGGGTTTATATCCTAAATTTTATTCTCGTTGTCTTTCTCTCTTTCTGTGCTCTACTCAATCTCCCATGATGCTTTGCGGCGTTGTTATTGTTTTTTGTGTCGCGCGAACATGGCCGCGCTGTCAGGTAGCTCTTCTGAGTGCTGCACACTCAAAAAGACCCTAAACAGGTTATTATCCAACACATCTTCCTCCCCGAGAGCGCGAACCCGCTCGGAGCCGCTGTACGTGATCTCTCTGGAGCGCTATGGCAGAGACGCGGACTTCGCGCTTCGTTTCCCGGACAGCATTTCCATGTCGGAGAGCCTGTTTGACGCCACTCTCACGGATGGAGACTGTAAGGTCCGTGTGTCTCTGGATCCCGCTGTGAACAGACTCATCAGCGTCAACGCGCTCCACTGCGGCTCCGTTATACGGCACGTGGAGCTCAGCCGCGGGGAAGATAGCGCGTCTTTTCATGTGTGCAGTCTGGAGGTGGACAGACTCTCCGGAGGCGATGCGGCTCTGAGGGCGCTCTCTTCCGTCAATGTGAGGGCCATTCCGTGGACGGGAGCAGAGCCAAGCGCAGGTCCGCTCAGAGCGCGCAGAAGCTCCTATCTGCCGCTGTGGAATAATCACGACTTCTGTGGAGAAATGTGGCGGGACACGGCTCCCTCTGAACCCGACGCGGAGGAGGACTCGGAGGAGGAGATAGAGGGTGTGTATTAAGATGCCTATCGAGGAAGCATTTGAAGGAAATCACTCACTTATAAACATATAACTTGCGACCCATATTTTCACCTAAACACCTCCCCTTTAAAATATTTAACACTATTGTATTATTAACTGGATTTTAGTATTTAGTATTTGAAGAAAAAAATAAATTTGTGACCTAAATAAATATGTGACCACAAAACCAGTCATAAAGGTATTTTTTTTATTATTGAGATATATATAAATGTATATAAAAATATATATAAATAAATAAGCTTTACATTGATGTATTGTTTGTTAGGATAGAACAATATTTGACTGAGACTGAGAATCTGAGGGTGCAAAAAAATCTAAATATTGAAACAATCGCATTGAAATTTGTCCTAAAGAAGTCCTAGCAATGCATATTACTACAATGTATTGTTTGGCTATTGCTACAAATATATATATATATATATATAACTGTGCTGCTTATGGCTTTGTGGTCCAGGGTCTAATATTTTAATATTTTCAATGAGTTTTAAACATTTTCTAAAAGATTCTAAACTTTAGACAGTAGTAGAGAAACTGTCATGACAAAATATTTATTTTCTAGTGGCTTTTAACCATGAAACACATGGGTCAAATTCACCTTCAAACATAAGGGGATAATTCACTCGAAATAAATCAATAATAAATCCTATAATGATTTACCCTGCATGACATACTTTTTTTTGTGGAACACAAATGAAATTCATGCATATGCCTTTGTTTCTGGTGGCAGATATTGGGTCCACGGTTTCCCTCGCAGAAGTACGCAGACATTTCTTGAGTGGATCGCGGCGCTACCGGGGCGCTTTGTGTGTGCGGATCCTCCACAAATCCAGACTGATTTATTTCGGGAAAGCAGATCATAAATGTGAATGTCCCTATAAGGTCAGAGATCAAATATATGACATCCCTTTCCATGCAAATATCTGTTAACAGTATAGACATCTGCAGTGATTTTTAGAAGAATACAAGTTGCTTTGGTAAGAAAGAGTCTAGTAGGAAGCACAGATGCAGTATATCAATAGATATTTTATATTTTTATTGACTAATATTGTGGGCACTTCTCATTTCAACTATTCATCTTTAACTTCAACTGTTTATCTCATCTATATGCCAGTCTAAAATGTATAATTTTAGTTATGCATCACAAGGTTAGATGTTGAATTGAAGTTCCTCTATCGATCTGTTTTCCTCAGGCAGAGCTGCAGGTTGGTGACGGCTCATCCAGTGCTTGTGTTGTACTGTGGAACACAGTCTGTCTGGATTGGTACCGAATCCTTCATCCGGGTCAAGTTGTAAGATTGTGTCGCTACAGAGTCAAGGAGAGCTACAGCAGCCGCACGGGGCAGGATTCAGAGCCACACATTGGTAGAGAGAACATTAAACACATCTAACATATGAAGTTATGACATGCACACTAGTGTTTAAAAGTTTGGGTCGGCCAGATTATGTTTTTGATTTTGAAGTCTTTTATGCTCACCGAGGCTGCATTTATATGATCAAAAGGTTAAAATATTACAGTTAATTGTGAAATATTTTTAAAGTTTAAATGAACTTTTTTTATTTTAATTTATTTTCAAATGTAATTTTTTATCTTAATGTTTTAAAAATGTCTTTTAAAAACAACCTCAAACTTTTGAATGTTAGTGCATGTTGCAGTATATGAATAAGATTTAAAAAAAATAATTAATTCTTAGTTGTAACATGGATGTTATTCATGCATCTCATCCTTCAGAGATCAGTCTTAATTCCAGGAACCCCGCTGCTCAGATAACTATCATCCCCAAGAACCAGGTTTCACCAGACTGGGTTTTACCAGACCTGCCTCATGCATTCATCTGTGGGTATGTGTACTAAATCAAACACCGGTGTCCTTTATAGTCTTGAATTGCAGTCAAAGAAATGCACTAAGTGATTGTGTTTAACAGACAGGAGCTTCCAAGTTGTCCACAAGGCCACATTTGCGACATCATCGGTGTTGTGATCTTTGTGGGTCGACCAGAACGTGTCAGGAGGAAAGGTGGGACGTCCGGTAAACACAGAAATATGCTCAATATGCATCTTTAGCCAAAAGACTGAAACCTGTCCCCTTACAGATGGGCAAAGGGCTGAAATCGAGGAGTACCGGTGGCTTCAGCTGGCAGACAGAGCATCAGACAAGCCAGTCATGATCAAGCTTTTCTCCACATCACAGCCTGACATTCAAAGCCGTGTCTATCCAAGTAAATAGATTTCTTCACGGTCTCTGTATCATTATTATTATAGACAAGCTGTCAACTAAGATTTTTGTGTTCTATTCAGTGGCACTGCTTGTCTGCACTAGACTAAAGCTGATCAGGAGTGCAGTTGACAGAGCTACATCTTTTGAATATCTTACCAACACATCGCTGACCCAGGTTTACTGCACAGGTGACTTAAACACCTTTATAAATCAGACACATAACATACTGTACAATACTGTTTACATGTTTGGGCTAAGTAAGATTTTTGATCTGTTGACAAAAGTTATAACCTCTATAAGGAAGGATTAAATTGATTTTAAAAAGACAGTGAAGATATTTGAGGTTATAAAAGATGTTTTGAACTTTCGGTTTGTCTTCCACAAAAATATTAAGCAGTACAAGCCGTTTTAAGCATTGATGATGATACGAAATGTCTCTTCAGCACCAAATCAGCACATCATTATGATTTCTGAAGGATCATGTGACACTGAAGACTGGAGTAATGATGCTGAAAATTCAGCTTTGCAACACAGGATTAAATTATATTGTAAAATATTATAGAATGGAAAACAAGTATTTAAAATTGTAATCATATTTTACTATATTACTGCTTTTACTGTACTTTTGTTTAATCAAATGCAGCTTGAGATAGTAACTATAGACTTATTTGAGAGTTAAAAGAATCCAATGCTGTTCTTTTCAAACATAAAAACAGGCACAGGGTCTCACCCCGTGATGCCGTACAGAGGGTTACGGCCCGTCCGGCAGTTCCTCCACTGGCTGAAGCAGGTGGACGAGGGCAGTCTGCTGGGGAGAGCTGTGATTGGAGGATCTTTCAGCTACCCACCACTTCCTGTTTCATTACATAACTTCATGGAAAACAGACACGGTGAGAAGCAATACAAACGATTTGAGAGTGTTTCTAGTGTTTATGTAAAAATAGATATGTTTCTGAATGGACTAAGCATGGAAAAATGTTGTAAAGTACTGTTTAGTGTGATGAAATAAATAAAAACAAATGTGTTACTGTACCATTTCAGGTTTTGATACTTTCACCCTGCACTCTTCCTGTGACTAATTTGAGCGTGTGTTTGCAGGGGAAGCTGGTCTCATCAGTGGAGGAGAGATGAAATTAGAATGTGAGAAGTTAATTTATAGAGAGAAACGGCAGTTTGCCATTCAGTGTGTCATCACTGCAGCCTGCTACCATCATAGAGAGGTAACAAATAACACTACAACCAACGACATAATCATTAATGACCCCAAACTGAATTTTAGTATAACTCTTTTTGCTATACTTCTGTTTTCTTGTCTTTTATAGGACAGTGGGCGAACACAGTTTTCAGATCTTCCATCAGCTCCACTCAGTCCTAGAGTGCGACGGCAAAGAGAGGGGTGTGTGTGTTATTTTGTGTAATAAGTATAGACAAGTTTGTCCAAAAATCATCCGAAAATGTCTTACAGCATAAGCAGAAGTGTACATGAGATTCGATAACTTCACTGCATGGAACTGAGCAGCTAAAGCCCTCCTTTCCATTTTCTAAGGAAGATCATAGGATATCTTTATTTTATTACATTTTCATTTTTGGGTAAACTGTCCTTCAAGACTGTTTTTACCACAGGTCTGAACCTAACAGGACACCTGTGAAGCGGAAACTGTTCAGCAGTACTAGTCCTAGAAAGAGGTAAGGATGTTTGGGTTCTGTATAATACAGAAGAACTGGTGTTATTGAGTGGATAATAATAATACACTCTTTTTCAGGTTGGCACCACCTCTGCAACCGCTCGCAACGGAGGATGATGCAGAGAGAGGTAACAGCCAATAAAATGACTGGATTCATCCTGCACATCATTTCACAGTTTACCAGAAAGCTAATCAGGATTAACAATGAATATTGACAAAAAAAATAGCTTGTGAAAAGCAAATTTGATATGAATTTACAGAAAGAGATCATTGTGTCCCTGTGCCCTGCAGATTTTTCCCTGTTTGATGGCGCCATGGAGTTTCTAGTCGGAGAACAGGAAGATGACAGTAATGATGAAGATGAAGATGAAGACTTCTCGACGCCGCCCACTAGTCCCATGACCTCCCGCCTGGGGCTGTCACGTGTCGCCAGTGAAACTTTGCCACGGGTTTTTTGTTATGAGCGGCGACACGTCCAGGCTGTTGCTGTGGGGCTGCAGGTTAACACCTTTCACAAGCTCCTCCCACAGAGAGAACTTGAGTCATTTAGCCCCGCCTCCTGCTACACTGGCTACTTCACTCTGACAATGAGAGGTGCACATTTAAAACACACACACAAACATGTTTTTGCTTGAACTTAGAGTGTTAGTCGCAGCATGTTTGTAGTATTGCAATCAAATATGTGTTTTTTTCCTCTCTGCTTAAGCTCTATCAGATGCAGTGATGCTTGATGTTCTTTTTCTGCCTGCTGCTCCGGGAAACTTGCACTGGATGCCCCTCCCACTTTCACACAATAACTCCTGGGAGTCTATCCTATCACATGGAGGCTTTTCACCACATGCCCCGCCCCCAAGCCCAGGTAAATATGAAGCAAATTGGCTTTATTTATTCAGAACAGATTTCAGTGCAGTCACATAAATTGTCGTTTTAGTTTATTCGATAGCTTTCAACAACTAAAGAATATCACTTTTATTATTAAGCCTACGGTAAAGCTACCTATAAGTGAGAATTATTTTTATTTCAACTAAATAAATATAACAACTTCCACTAAATCTTTCTTTTTTTTTCCTGTGGGAGTAAATTAGCTGAACATTTAAATCTGGTTTCTCTTTCTTCTCCAACAGCTGACTTGATCGCGACAGCTAACCAGTTGACCAATCAAAGACTCCTGTGTGTTTTAGATGCATGTGCATTAGGAGGAGAGAAGGTGGAGCTGGTACTAAACCGTGCATTTCCTTTACGATGATAGAAACCTTTTAAAGATGAAGGGACACACTGATACAAAACAAGTTTGTATGAGTTTATACAGCTTCTGTTAACAGAATAACCTTTAATTTATATGAATATTTATACAAATTATTTATGTATTTTTTTTTATCAACAAAACATTTTTTTTAGCATTCAGTGTGGCTTCATGTGGTTTACTAATCATGGTAATAAAATTTGACCACATGATCTTTTGTTGATTCATTGAGGGATTGGTCATGGTGCAGGATCCTCAAAGGTTCAAGACTTTATCATTTTCATAAACAATCTCGCCTTTGATTATCACAAATCTGATGAGCTCCTGGTGGCCTCCGAACTGGTAGACCAGATGTTCCCATCTGCAACAGAGGAATTATATTATATTAACCTCCTTATCAAGTCCCATCAAGCACCAGTTATAATCCAATCTCTATATCTGAATCTCAATAACAGATTTTATTTCATCATGTTTTTATTTTTTCACTGATAGTTATTTTGTTGTTTTGTCATTATTATGAATATTTTAACAGTTGTACTTAAAGGGATATTTTCACCCAAAAATGATCTTTAATTACTCACCTTCATGTTGTTATGTAATGAAAAAATAAAACATATTTTTTTAATACCAAAAAATAATGACTTTATTCAACAATTTGTCTTCTCCATGTCACTGTAGTGCCATTTTGGACAATATCCACTGAATGTAAATGGTGTATGCTGTTTATGTTTACACTTTGATCTGAACAAAAAAAAACATTTATCTGCGTGGTGCAGCTGACACAGGACAACATATACCGTTTACCTTCAGTGGATATTCTCCAAAATTGCACTAGTGTGACGCAAAGGAATACGAATTGTTGAATACATTTTTATTTTATTTTTGCACATAAAAATTATTTTCGTAGCTTGTTACGGTTGAACCCCTAATGTCACAAATTATTTACCGATGCCCTTACTATGTTTCTGGACCTTGATGCATCACAATATCTTATTGTGTTCTGTAGATGAACGGAGGGAAGTCTTACAGGTTTGCAATGACATGAGGGTGAGTAATTAATGTACTTTAAGTACTTAAAGTTGAATAAACCAAATTGAGAAATCTTGACTTGGCAACTAGCAGAAATAAAATAAGTTTTTTTATACTTAATTTTATTTCAGTTAATGTTTATTTAAATTTAAATTAGATTTTGTTATAGTTATCTGTAATAACCTTGTTTTTTAATATCGAACTATTTTTATGCCTTATTCAAACAACCACTGAACGTAAACAGTTCAGCAGTTGCCCTCGTAGATCTGTAGTTACTGTATGGATATGATCTAACCGTGGAGCATTGATGATCACAAGGTCCCCCTGTTTCCCGATTTCAAGCGACCCATGCGTATGTGAACGGTTGAGAGCGTAGGCTGCATTTATAGTACTTGCAGCCAAAGCTTCTGGCATAGACATCTTCATCAGCACACAGGCCAAATGCATCACCATAGGCTAACAAACAGACAAAACAGAATGAAATGAAGTGGTCACGTTAAATATCTACTGATAACTTTTGTTCAAAAAAGTCTTGTGGTCACCATTGAGCAGCAGTAGGCATTGGGGTTAAAGTCACTGCCAAGGCCCACTATGACTCCAGCATCAAGCATATCTCTCGCACGTGGTGGAGACAGCCTTCAACAGACACAAGGAGAATCAAATCCCTGATTTCTTCAAATTATTTTATGGAAAACATCCACATTGTAGTTATTTACCTTAATATATAGGCCGTGGTGGGCAGGAGGACTGCTGATGTTTTAGCTTTTGCCATTGCAGCAATTCCGTCATCTGTCACTTCTTCTAAATGACTGATGGCTAAAGCGCCAAGTTCTGCCCCAAGCTGTTAGACAGGTGGACAAGGAAGAGACACAGATGATGCAAGAAACAAGACAATTTCAATGTTCAAGCACGTGCGTATGCATGCTTACATGTGCCGAGTTCATGGGATGGAGTTCATCGCCGTGAAAGTTGATGTTGAGGCCCATATCTTTGCCAGCCTTGAGTATGCAACGTGTTGAGTTCAGATCAAACACACCTTTCTCACAAAATACGTCAATGTTGTCCACCTGCAGTTCACCTGAAGCAATTTGCATTTTTATCTTGGGCAGCTGCTGTGCCACGATGTCCTGAGTGGCTTCCTCCATAGTTTTACCTCTGAGAAAATGAATGTTAAACAAACGAAGGGTTGTTTAGGGTGGGGTTGGTCTCTTGTGCTCACTAAGGCTGCATTCATTTAATCAAAATGACAGCAAAAACAGTAATATTGTTTGTTATAAAGACTATGTACTTGGGTACTGCATGGGCTCCGCAGTATGTTGCTGATATCCCGATTGGCAGTGAGTTTCTGGCTGAATTGATCACCCTCAGCATCTTTAGTTCAGTGTCCAGCTCAAGCCCATATCCGCTCTTACACTCCACCAGTGTGGTTCCAGCTCTCATCATGCGCTCCAGGCGGCTCTGTAACCCATCTAATAGTTGTCGCTCGGTTGCTGAGCGAGTATGTGCCACTGTGAAATGGATTCCACCTCCTGCTTCATGCACTTCCATATATGTGGCACCGGCCAGCTGTACACACACAACAGAGCACAATGATAATCCCTCATTACTTGTATTAAGATGCTTTGATGTTGTTCAGATAGCTTCTCTGACACAAAGACTTAAAGATATGTTCATATAATATAAAATGCAAGAGTAGGAACAGATGGAATAAAATTAGAGCAAAACCTTCATGGCAAACTCGTGCACTCTGTCTCCGGCCCATACTGGATGTGTGTGTGCATCGACCAGGCCTGTAACATTATGTTAAGATTCTTTCAACTTTTTTTTTTAAGGAACTGTCAAAAGAAACGGTGGTAGATGTTACACTTACCAGGGATGACACACATGCCAGAAGCATCCAGAACATTGTCAAACTTTGCTCCTTTGAACTGAGACTCAATGATGTCTGATGGTCCAACAGCTTTAATTAGTCCATCACTACACACACACACACACACACACACACATTTTCAAAAAACTTAATTCTGTATGATTTATGAGCTTTCCTCATGGAGACCTAAAAATGTCCCCACAAGATCGAAATTCACTGGTATTTGGTTATACACATTTTGTCCCCACGATGTGATAAATACCAGGTACACACACTCGGATAAATAAGCACAGCCCATAAACTTAAATTGTTATTTTATTTCATGTATAATTACTGGAGACTAGCCAAAATAACCCTAAAAGAAACATTTTCTCCCAAATTAGATTCTTCAAATTTCTGTGTAAATTGTCCCAATATGTAAATAATTAATAAAAAATTAAAAGCGGACCGCTTCTTGTATTTTTAACAATGTTAATATCTCTTTAAGGGAGCCATGAAATATGAAACATGAAAATAAATTTACTATGAAATTGCTCATTTAAATTGTTTTGAAAGATGCAATACATTTTTCATAGCCTATAAGATATCACACAATGAGCGTTTTCTAAACATGCTGAATTGATCACAATAAAGAAGACTTACTGTCCAATGAGCACACTGCCATTCTCAACGACAGCCAGCGTCTGCATCCCATCTCTGGTCAGGTACTTTTCACCATTTCTACAAACTAACACCACTTGTGTTGCATTCTTGACTAAAAGTTTGAAACTGCTTGCAGACATTGCTAGGTTAACTGTGGTGCAAGTTATTCAGAGCAGAGCTCAGGGGTAAAAGAGTGGGTAAATATTTAGCGAAGCCAAAATTGGGAAACTGGACGAAGGTCGGAAAGTAAACAGGTAACTGAATGACCCATGATCAGCGAGGGAGGAGCTCATCTTCAGTCGATTTATGTGTATGAGGTAAACAAAAGGCGTTGTGAAAAAAATGTAAAAAGAAACGCATTTCTAGTGAATATGAGCGACAGTGAAGAATTTACATGCTTTTGTATTTTGTTTCATCATTAAATCTGTGAAAATGCCACTTTATCACAAAAAATCCACCGAAAATGTAACATTTGTTTTCAAACAACGATGAAGCAAGTTTATACACATCCTCAAACCTTCAGAATTATACAGAGAGACTACTGGGGAAAACATGTGACTTTAGATTAATATCAAACTATATTGGATATTTAAATAAACTATTACTACACATATTGTATAACTTCATTAAAACTGCATTTGCGTTCAAATTGATCATTTAGAAAATGTTAAATAAATTGTGTTCTTGTGGCAGAGCAGAAGGTCGTGGATTCCATTACAAGGGAACACACATACTGGTAAAAAAAATAAAATAAAAAAATACATAGCCTGGATACACTGTAAGTAACTTTGAATAAAAGCATCTGCTAAATGCATAAATGTAAATAAACTCTTAAAGTGAACTTTAGCATTCATGAACCACTTATGTAAACTGTAACCAAGTGAACTTGATATTCAGTGTCAACTAAAAAGACACAAGATGGGACTTAATTCTGTCCATCTGCAATTACTGGACAGTTGGCATTACCAGATACTGTACATGGTATTATATTTCAGAACTAGTGCTGAAACACAAAATCTCGTTGTTAAAGACAAACAGTGTTTTCCTTTGGAATAACATGCACTTATGAATAGTTGCATCAAGTTTTTAGAGTCAATTCTGATTCCATTTTGACCTTAAATATCACAGTCAAAGAAACGACAACAAAAACGTACAAACTGCACAATTTATTTGTCATTGTGCCACCAATAACTTTTACAGTGTAAAAATAACTAACAATTTTACAAAGAAAAGAGACACAGCTTCACATAAAACTGGGACAAACTGCAAAATAACCAATAAATCATCCAATCGGATTAGAAGAAGAAATCCAATCGCTCTTCATTCTCTCATCTCGCCGTCTTCCTCCTCTTCTTCTACTCCTCTTATGTACAAAACATTGTTACACCTGCAGAAAGGGAAAAGTTATTATATTTTCTGATAATACATAGTTGTAAATTGAGTTTCAACTTAAAACCTTACCTGATGAGCACCTCTCCGAGATGACCCGCTAAGGCTCCATCCACATACTCTTCTGTGTTGGCCAGCTAGAAAACATAGCTCAATTAACCGATGTAAATTCAGATGTGAGTATTGCTCTTAATAACACTGGACATTCTGCATTTTGTGACCTGCTAGTTTACTATGGATATTGTTTCTAGCAGATAAAAAACACAAGCATCAATGACTGATGGATTTATAATTGTGAATTCTAATTAGACAAACCTGCATGTTCATGTAGCCATCCACAGACACCAGGTAGCCCTTGTACTCCATGCCCCACTTCAGCTTCACCATCACAGGCTTCCCCGTGAGACCGTTCAGAAAGGGCTTGGGGTTCAGCGGCAAACTCTGCAGAAAAAGAGTTCGGTGTAAAATACAGAATTTGAAAAATTTGAATTTCATATCAGAATTTGGAACCAATTCTAAAGATTCTAATAGGAATTATTTTTTAGAACTCCAGCATGAAGCAACAAAAGAGGAGAACTTTTCTAGCATAGTCCCAAATAAGACTGGATTGGGTAACTTAACATGCTTCTAAGGAATATCATAAAAAACTAATATTAAAAAAAAAAAAAGGTCAAAGACACTACTGCAAAAAAATACATAAGATATAAAATAAAAACTGCAGGCGTCTGAAGAGGATTTGACTATATAATGTTAGAATAAGCGAATACATAAATCTGATTAGAAACTTTCGTTAACTGTCTTATAATATTCCACTGAATTAGTTGCGAAATTAACACAGAGCTACAACACGAACACCTTTAAGATTTTGTCTAAGATTAAGCTAGATTGCAACACAGCAAGTGGAAACATTGATCATACGAGCTCAGGGTTACTAACAAAACACTGGTCGCTTCTGAAAACAACGTCCGCTCTACGATCCAGATGCTAACATGCAGCCGCATTCTCAGCTTATTCATGAATGAAAACCACCTCGCTCTTTTACAAAACCTCAAATATTAAGCCAAAAGGAAACGATTATGTAGAACATACCATGACTGTAGAGCTAAATGGATACTGAGGAAGAAAAAATTGTTTATTTAAATAGCATAAGCTATAGTAGCACACTCGCACGCCTTGCCGCCGAGTGAGGGAAGGACTACGAGCACACTTTGACCTTGCGGCGGGAGAGAAGAGCGCGTCTGAGAACAGCGCCACACGCTGCACTGGCGGGTAATAGCACCACATGAACACAGGATGGTAGTCTGGAATGAAATAAAGTAGTCAGCATTTGAAATGCATCAGTCAAAAAGGCATTTTGGTTTTAGGTTTTAGGACAACTTTGATGAAAGCATTTGATCCACTTTAAATGTTGACTACTGTAGAAAATATCTTAATTACGTGCATTTCTCAATGCCTACGCTTAAGTAAGTAAATAAATAAGTAAATATAATGCATGCAATTAGATCTTGCACATTTAATGCATCTTTTATTTAAAGACGTTTCCAGGAGTTTTTTTTTTTTTTTTTGCATTTTATTACAATTTATTCAAAAGAGGCCATATGTAAAATGTTTACATGACTGACAGGATGGATTGGATAAAACACGCGATTATTTTCCAGGTCTATTCGTTTATTTTATCATGTATATCTGCAGCACAAAATAAAGTAAATGAGTTTTTAAATAAAAGTTAGTCATGTGAATTTTATTTTTTTCAAAGATGTGTTGGGTGCTTTGTGAATGAATCAAAGCTTAGCAGAGCTGCCTGAAAAACCCACGCTAGCGGATTAGAACGGAAATCTTCTGCAGATCCGCATTCCAGACAAGTACTTTTTTTTCTCAATATTTTCAGAAAGTGACCTTTACTTTCCTGTTGACCAATCTTAAAACGAAGCCTTCACCAAATCGATATAGCCTACATTCTTCTATTTTCCTGTCAGCTGATTTCACATGATTTAAATCTCAAAATATCCTTATCCTTTGATTTCAGTTACATTAGGAATCATATTTTGGAACCAGTCCTAATGAGCGTCATCCAAGAATCGAATTAAGATAACAGAGAAAAGAACAGTGTGAAACAGTGTCACATAGAATGCAGAATGAAATAATGTAATTGAATGAAACAATGTTTATCACAGTCTACAAATACAGAATGCAGAATTACGTGTTTTCTGTATTAAATAGCTTTTGCTTATTAAAATACTTTTGAATGATCATTTAAATAATGTGTGTACTAAACCTGAAATTACATTTTATATAAAACATTATATTTAATCTCAGTTCAGAGGCAAAAGAATTTAAATAGCCTACCATTTGAAGTTTTCTACTAAAATTAGCACTTTTCTCAGGCTGTGTAGGTAGGCTACAGTAATTTCACTACATTGCCATTAAAGTGAAATAACTGAGCATAAACATTATAGAAAAAAATTCAGATGCACTTAGAGGCTTTTGCATCAAAACCCTATTTGTCATTTTTTAACCTTTACTCTTAAAAATAAAGGTTCTTTTTGGAATTGATGGTTTCATGTGAAACTAGGTAAATGTTCTTTAAATTATAATGCACTCTTCAGAATGTTCTTCACAGTAAGAAAAACTATTCAATGAAAGGTTATTTGGGGAACCAAAAAAAAAAGAAGATTATTCTAAGGCTGCTGCAAACCCCCTTTTTGATCTTTTATTTTTATAAACTATCATGCATAAACTATTATATATGGGGCATTAAGACAAACTTTCGTGTAATATTAAATACCTGAATATACAAATGATAACTTAAAAAGTCTACAGTTAGCCTAATTAATAATTTAACTCAGTAGAAAGTGTCCTTTTAGTTAAATTAGGTAAACATTACATTTGTGCGAGAGAGAGAGAGAGAGAGAGAGAGAGAGAGAGAGAGAGAGAGAGAGAGAGAGAGAGAGAGAGCGCACAGCCAGCTCTGACGTTGAATGACTCATGCCAGGAATGCTCATTAAATCGAGAAAAATGCTGGGAGAAGGGGCGTGACTTGTTCTTCAAAGCTCCTGTCACCCAGAGGGGCTCCAGATTCCAGCTCAGGTGTTACAGAGCAACACGCGCCGCCCCACGAGACGCGCTCAGAGCAACACGCGCGCACAGCGGGCCGGGGACAGAAGTGACTCTGACAGACGCTTGTGTGAAGTTACACACCAATGGCGTTGTCGCGCGAGAGTCGTGTCCTATTTCAGCTGAACAGTTTCTGTTTGTCACTGGAGCAGATCACCTTCGCTCAGCGTTTGCGCACCTGGCCAACCCACGCCAATGAAGTCGTGCTCCTACACGCAGTCTGAAAGGCTCTGGAGCGGATTCAGGTTCCCGTGCCTATTGTGGATTTAAACCCCTCGCGGGGTTTGATACATGCAATTTGTGACTTTTTTTCTTCTTTTCTTCTTCTTTTCCTGGATTGATGACTATTATGGAGCTGCCCGGGAGATGTGTGTTGTTCGCAGCGTTCCTGATGAGCGTTCCTCACTCCGTGCGTTCAGGTCAGTGTTTTACGCATGTAAACTATTCACCCAGCAGGTGCGATCAAAACAAGTCATCTGGTTATCAACCGAAGAGAGACTCATGGTGTCTAACGAGCTGGAGAGAAAGAGATGGGGATGATTTAAATATGCAAAACAAAAACAAACTTTGCATATACATATACACACCCAACATCCAGATGTGGCCGAATCCCACCAATTTGCAAATTAATTTTGCAATTGCAGAGTATTAAAGCATGTTAAAAGTCCGTTTAATTTGTTCGTGTACTATAATTGCATTTTTTAAAAGTGTTTGTTTATATGTTTATCAGTGCATGGGTTATTCAGTGACTTTAAAACGCCATTTTTTTAAAATATAAATGTGGATAAAATCTTAGTCTTTCAATCTCGTGCAACCCAAATCGGAATTTTGTTTCACAACATGCATAGCTAAACATATCTAAAATATATCAATATCTAAAAGTTTTTACAACGGAAGGCCCCCAAAATGTAATAGATACATCTATAGGCTATAATGAAGTCATAAACAGCGCCTTGTTGATTACTTACAAACGCTAGTCAATTAAATTGTAGTCAGTAAGGTAATCTATTGGATTACACTCATTAGGTATTCTGATTACTTTCGGATTACTTTTGACCAAATTCATAAAATATATTTTTTTCCAATCTTTGTTTTCAACATCATGAAGTGTATTACATTTTAACCAACTAAAGTTTTGCAAACTGGAGTTCCTGAAAAAACTGCATGGGGATTGTGAAGTGATGAAAAGCTAATGATTAATTAAATCAGAAAAATTTCAAATTAAAGTTTTTGCCTCTCCATTCTGTATTCACCTGACTGGCTGGTGTGTGCCGTTTCATACAACTAGAAAAAATGCCAACTCCATATAAGATGCTGGATTTTTTTATAAAAAATAATTTACAAGAGGAAAAGGAATTTTAATAATTGAAGCGAATCAATATATCTTGAGAAATTTACTGCCATTTTGTAAATAATACTCATGTAATCTATGAAAAAGTAATCTGATTATTAGCTAATCTAGTTCTGTTGGAATGTGCGTTATTTTACAATCAGTCAATTTGTTTGTGTATGTGTTATAAAAAAGTTGTATTTCTATTTGTATTTTATATGTACCAGGATGTGAGAATCGGGTGTGTAATCCACGCATGGGGAACCTGGCAGTCGGGCGTCCTGTACAGACGATTTCCCAGTGTGGCTCGTCCTCACCAGAACACTACTGTAGGCCTGTCTACAAAATGAACAGATGTGTGTTTGATTGTGAGGTGTGTGATGCTTCAGTACTGCACCGCGCACACCCGCCTGCGTCCATGACAGACTCACCCTTCAAACACCCACCGACCTGGTGGCAGTCCGCTCAGGGTGTTGCCATTGAAACTCTAAAGCTGGATCTGGAGGTGGAATTTTACTTCTCCCACCTAATTATCATATTTCGGTCACCACGCCCTGCTGCCATGGTGATAGAGCGCTCGCAGGACTTTGGACGCACATGGAGTGCTCTGATGCTGTATGCACACAACTGCAGTGAAGTGTTCGACCTGGAGGATGGACAGAGCTGCACTCAGAAATACTCCACAGCAGAGCCTTGCAGCAATGGAGAGGTGAGAGTGTTCGTTCACTATCTCACAGAGGAGATGCATTCGTGAGATGCATTGTTGGGTAAATAATGATGATGACCTTCTTAAAGGATTAGTTCATCCAAAAATGAAAATTTGCCAAAAAATTAACTCACCCTCAGGCCTTCCAAGATATGGATTTTTTTTCTTTCATTGGGACAGATTTTAAGAAATGTTGCATTACATCACTTGCTCATCAGTGAATCCTCTACAGTGAATGGGTGCCGTCAGAAGGAGAGCTGATAAAAACATCACAATAATCCACACCACTCCAGTTCATCAGTTAACAGTCTTGTAATGAAGATGCTAAACCGATCCATTATTAAGACAACATATTCTCACTCTCCTGATTCAGATGTTTTTTTTTTATTATTGGAGTAAGCAATATTATGGATAGACCTGGAGATTATGCAGATTTAAAAAAAAGTTGACTGGAATTGTGTGGGTTGTGTTTTTTTTTAATTATCAGCTGCTTGGGCTCTTATTCCGACAGTACCCATTCACTGCAGAGGATCCATTGGTGAGCAAGTGATGTCATTTGTTCAGATGAAGAAATATAATTGTCTACATATTGGATGACCTGAGAGTGAGTAAATTTGTAATTTTTTGGGTGAACTAATTTTTTTTTATTTAATTAAACAATGAGTCATTTTTGACTTCTCAAAAAAAAATGTTAACCTGAATGCATTAAGTTACATAAATATTTAGCTTTTATAGTGTTCAATTCCCACTAATAACTAGTACTAAGATTTTTTTTTTTTTAATGAAAATGGTAAGGTCATTACTGTTTTATTGTTGTTTTTTGATATATGCATCTGTGTGTGAGCAGGTCATTTACCGTGCACTGTCACCCTGGGACAAACTGGATCCGTACAGTACTGATGCCAGAGTCCTCCTTGGTATCACTAACATACGGATACGTCTGCTTCAGCCGCAGTCCTGCTCCTGTCAGCAAAAACTCCCTGATGCCAACATGCCCATTGCCCACTATGCCATCTATGACCTCATTTTAAAGGGAGGCTGTTTGTGCCATGGACATGCAGACCAGTGTGTGCCTGCTGGTGATCACCAGATTACACACACTCCTGTTAAACACATGGTAAGTGTATAGTGGGAAGAGTCATTCTTTTATACCGTATGCTTACAGAGCATGGTATGAAACAGTCCTAATATTCAAGTTATCAAAAATAATTGTAATAGTTTGAGTTTTAATTAAACATCACCAACACAGTTTTGGACCTCATTGACTTTCATCATATGAGCAAAAACAGTTCCTGCTCTACTGAAGAAAGAAAATCATACAGGTTAAAATGACACAAAAGTTAAGAGCAGATGACAGAATTTTTTGAGATTTCATCCCTGTACAGGAGAACAGTGGCACTGTAAAATAAAAATAAAAACGGCAAACAACTTTCCATTATTTGCGGTTATCAACATTCCCAGAAAACATGTTTCCCGTATGATTACATAAACCGTTCTCTTTCGCCTCTCACTCTCAAGTCTTTGTTTCAGATTATATAAGCCATGTGTTTGCTGTTCATTTGGCTCTCTATCTCTGTGGAGAGATAAAACTGATAGCAACCGAAGGATAAAAAGACAAAGTCAAGCAGAAAAACAACGGAGGGAGGAATACTGATAAAGCAGAGAGAGGAAAACGAGAGGGACTGCATTGCTCGCCTCTTTTGCTAATTGAGTTGTTATTGTTTGCATGCTGTGATCAGACAATAACAGCAATTAGTCTTACTCGCTCAAACACACACACACGTCAGCTTATCAAAGGTTAAACCGTTTGATCTAGAAGACAAAACACACACCCCGTGCCAATCGACAAGCATGCACACAGACATACACGCTAGCCACCCAGACATGCAGACAAACATGGTCGCTGTGACATGCTTTGTCCATCCACACTCATAATATGAACACGTGCTCACACGCAACCCTTGTGTGCCCCTGCAGGAATGTTTTGGTTAGCAGGGAGAGTATGTGCGTCTGAGTGCGCTTCCTCCCATATTATGATGATAAACATGTGAAAGTGTTTCAGATGCCAAGGGAATGGAGCGCTGCCAGTTTGCCAGTTTCTCCCTCTGAAGCGCTCATTTGTCCTTCTCTTTCTCTCCCCAAGTATTTCAAGAATTCTTCTTTCGCTTGTTTGTTTTCATTCCGTATTGGAGAGTGACCGATGATAATTATCTGTGCTTTCATTTGAAGCATCTCGACGGATGGCTGAGTCTGGGATATTAGCATTAGGTAATCATGGACATTGAGGGCGAGGAGGATGTTTTTATACAGGACCGTTGAGCGAGAGATTGAGCACATAACTCCTAGATGTAGGAGAGAATGACTGACTGTAGCAAATTAAAGGAATTAGGGCTCTTTTCAAATCTCTAATCAGTGGTAGAGTGATAATAAGATGGACTGTTTTAGCAAGAATGACTAGATGTTATAATTACACTAGGGTTCCAAAATTTGGGGGGAACATTTCTGAAGCTGAAGGTAATTGTGATGTTTTATCATGATGCATCTCGCGATTGTGGGACATGAACTCAGAATTGTGATCTATTGTTAAGAAAATTCAGAACTGTGAGGAAAAAGTCACAATTACTTATTATAAAAAAAACTACCGAATTGTGAGATGTAAAAAAAATATATATAAGGTTGGGTTAATATACTCCAATTCTGAATTTTTCTCAAAGAAGTCACTTCTGTAGAAGACTGCTATGCTCATTAAGGATGAATTTATTTAATCAAAAATACAGTAAATATTATTACACTTTTTTTTGATATAACTGTTTTCTGTTTGAATATAAAGTATTATTTATTCTTGTAACAGCAAAACTGATTTTCAGCATGGGTACCCCAGTCTTTAGTGTCACGCGCTCCTTCAGAAATCATTCTTATTTGGTGCTAAAAACATTTTTTTTTATGTTGAAATCAGCACTGCTTTTTTTACATTTACATTTATGCATTTAACATATGCTTTTATCCAAAGGTTACAGTGCATTCAGACTATACATTTTTATCAGTATGTGTGTTCCTTGGGAAATGCTTGAACCGCATTTATTAGAAACAGATTTTTTTTAAAATGGTATAGAAGTCCTTACTGTCATTTTTAATCGGTTTAATCCACAATTATAAATAATAAAGCTGCTGACCTCGAACCTTTGAATGATAAAGTCAGAAGTAGCCTAGTGAATTAAAAAATCTATTTAAACAATGTAAAATAAATAAATAAAAATAAATAAATAAATAACTAGCCAATTGGGTTCTAGTATTGAAAAAAAAGGTATTGGGAGTTGGTCTATCTTATTTGGTTTATAGTTTGGCAAAGGTTGCGGTATGATAACATATTTGGCTCTAGAATGAACACAGCTGATCTTCAACATGCTCCAGCATCAACGAAGTAAATCTCTGCTTGAAGATTTTTAACAAGCCTTTGAACTGAGGTCTGCTAAGGTGAAGGTGTAACAGTGTGTGGTTGTGTTTTCTGGCCTCTGCCGCAGGTGCACGGTAAATGTGTGTGTCGGCATCACACGACTGGGGATCATTGTGAACGGTGTGATCGCCTCTACAACGACCGGCCTTGGCAAGCAGCTAACGGGTTAACTGGAGAAGCTCACCAGTGTGTTAGTAAGTGTTAAACCAAGTACTGACGCAGACATAACAACACTGAAGGTGACCGTTTGATACTGGAAAAAGTTTAAAGAGCTGGTCCTTACACTACTCTTTAAAAGTCTGGGCTCTGCAAAACATTTTTTTATGATTTTGAAATAAATATTTTATGCTCACCAGAGCTGCAATTATTTGATCACATATTCAGTAAAACAGTAATAATGTGAAATGTTATTGCAATTAAAAAAAAAAAACTTGTTTCTGTTTTAATATATTTAAAAATGTAATTTATTCCTGTGATGTCAGCTGAATTTACATATGCTGGTAATGCTGATTAGAAACCATTCTTTTTATTGTCAATGTTGAAAATAATTGTGCTGCTCAACATTTTTCTGAAAATGTTGCCAATTTTTTTTTTCAGGCTTTTTTGATAAAAAAAAATATTTATCTAAAATACAATCTTTTGTTACCTTTATAATAAGTTTGTAGTTGTAATTCTATGGCAGGGTTGCCAGATCTGTTAAAGAGTTCTGTGACTAATAATGACTTGACCAAAACCAGCTTATGCTTAGGCTCTGTCCACACGAACATGGTTATTTTTAAAACGCAGTTTTTTCTACACTGTTTGGCTGTTCGTCCACATGTAAACACAGCGCCAGGTCACTTTTGGCTTGTGACTGTTGGAGCCAGCGCTGTAATTTCTGCCTATTGCATACTTTTTCATGTTTCTGTAGGCTTGGCATGCTCTTGACAGTACATCATAGCATGCATATGCATTTTCATGTGGATGGAGATTATTATTTTTTTAAACAAAAGAAGAAATTACTATGAAAAAACCTGTGTATGTGTGAACATGGCCTTAAATTTTAAATATGGATTTTAGAGACTTTTGCATTCGGAATTTGAGCTGCATTTGGAATTTTGTTGGTTGGTTGATAAACAACAAAAGTAAAAATAAAAAACCTTTAGATTAGTTTGCAGTATTGGACGTATGAGATGATACAGGCCATAGGATAAAAAGTCAGTCATAGAAGTTAAAAGTTGTCCAGTTTTGCAGGATAACCACAGACCTGGCAACCAATTTGTCAAAAAAAATCTGATGATCTGTAATTTGGTTATTGTTTGTAAAAACCCAGTAATTGTGTATTCATTATATAGAGTGTAAGTGTAACGGCCATGCAGAGAGCTGTCACTTTGATGAAACCGTATGGCTACGCTCGGGTCAGCGGAGTGGAGGTGTGTGTGACTGCCTTCACAACACCAGCGGCCGTCACTGCCAACACTGCCAGAGAGGTTTCTACAGAGACCCAGAGAGACCCTCGACTGCCCCGGATTCCTGCAGACGTAAGACACAATCATGCACAATCAACTCATTTATGCAGCATTCATTTAAACTACAACAAAACAGCTGTCAAAGTGTGAAAAAATTGGATGCCGTGTTCCTTATACATGGTCATATTTTTTAGTGTGTGTGTATTAGTGTCTCGGAATGAGATGAAAGCCATTAATCTCAGATTTTGAAAAGCTGCTTAAAATGGCATGTGGAGTGTCTGTGATTTCCCTGCCGTACACTTCCGTTCCTGGTCTCCAGTCGTTCTCCAGCGTGTGCATGGAAATGAGTTTTTGAGGATCTGTTTACGTGTACAGCTTGACCTAGATGATGTCAAAATTCTGGAACTCACCAGATCAGCGAACATGTCCGATGTTGTAGCACACACACGCGTGCACACATTGAGGGGATGTTTGGTATTGAATGTTGTTCCTGCTTGGAATGCTAATGGCTCTAGCGGCGAGTTGGGGCATGTTGGGTAACAAGAACAGTGATGGGATCTCAGCATGAGTGTAAACACGCTTATTGTGTATGTGGAGGCAGACAGATTAATCATCAGATGACACAGGCTCATAATTAATGACTGTATGCAAAACATCAGTCTGGTCTGGACTGCTTTGTGTCTTTCTATTCATTGAGAAACTCATTACATAGCACTAAACCCATTCAAACTGTAAAGGAGCACTAATATCTTTTGATCTGATGTGTGTGGTTTGAGTAATGATCTTCCTTTCTGAATTGCAGCTTGCGTGTGTAACCGTGCTGGTTCCACAGACTGTAACCCTGATAATGGAGACTGCGTCTGTAAGCCGGGGGTGGCTGGACCACACTGTGACCAGTGCATGCTGGGATACTGGGGTTTTGATGAATATGGATGCAAGCCCTGCCAGTGTGCTGGTGACTGTGACTCTTACACAGGAGACTGCATGATTAGGTGATTATGAAGCTTTTTAGTGGTTGTTTAATATTTTTAAAGGACATTTATTTGCTGTCATTTTCATATTATACATGAGACTAATTAACTTTAGAATTAACTTAAACTACCAAAAAAAAAAAGAAAGAAAGAAAGAAATATGCTGAATTCCAAAACTTTTCAATATATTTATTTATTTATTTATTTTTGAAAGAAGTCTGTTATGTTCACTAAGGCTACATTTATTTGATCAGAATGACAGTAAAACAGAAATATTGTGAGATGCGATTACAATTTAAAAATACTTTTTAAAATATATTTGTAAAAAGTAATTTTAAGTTGGGCCAAAATAAGTGTTTTTATTTAAAGATACATTGTTTATAACTAAAATAAAGTTGAAATAAAATATAAAAAATTTATATTAGATAAAAAATGTAAGCGTGGAAATTTTTTTTAAAATGAAAATTAGTTACTTGCCATAGCAACTACAAAAGTTGAAGTACATTAAATTACTAAAACTGAAATTAAAATAAATTAGAGCTACATAGACATATAACTAATAAATTTATAAAAATGACTAAAATTACTGAAATGGAAATTAAAACGAAAACTGAAATTATAAAAATAAAATAAATAAATTATAAATAAATACCACACTGGTATAAATTAAATATTAAATTAAGTCAGATTTTTTTGTGAATTTATGATGTCAGTTCACCTCAAGTACATCCATAGGTGTAGTTCATCTCATTAAAATGATCCAGTAAGACAATCAAAGCAATACAAGTTTCCAAATGCTATTTTTCTTCATTTTAAATGTGTGTAAGTCACATGCCAAACATCTTTAAGACTTCTTGTGCTTACTTTCTTTACAATAAAACCAATTTTATATGGAAATAAAATGTTTTATCACTTTCATTTCTTTTACAGCTAATATTATAATATAAATTACTTATAGATGTATAACCATGTGTGCTCTATGTGTGTTTGTTGTCTAGGTCTCTAGAATCAGATCACAACAGTACGGCAGAAAATCATCTGTTTCGAACAGAAGAGCTTTTCTCTGCCCTTAGTCATCCAGGTATTACATGAAAATCTTGGAGCTGATAACAGCGCAGTCTTGTTCCCATAAAAAGTTTATTGTCTCGTCTGGGGTAAAGGCATGTGCTGTTGAAATGTCATTTCTGTTTTTAGGATGTCATAGCAACATAATGAAACTGACAGCCAATACTTTAATTGGTGGGTATTTCTTTTCTTGACAGACAAATGTGTGTGCAAACAGCAAGTTCTTGGAAACAGCAAAATATTCTGCAATGCAAAATATGTTTATGGTAAGTAGCTTGTAAAAGCGTGGCTGTGCACTCACTTCACCTTGGTGTTCTGTGGAGTTGCTGTAACTGATGTGTGTGTTCTTGTGGGGTTGCAGCAGTGAAGGTGAGAGTGTTGGCTGCTCATGATAAGGGCTCTCACGCTGAGGTGGATGTTAAGGTTCTTAAGGTGTTGTGGGATAACTCGCGCCTCAGGCTCTCTCGTGGAAATCAGATTCTCTATCCCGAGTCGTGGACCTCACGAGGCTGCACATGCCCTGTACTTTTCCCAGGTTAGCAGACATGCACACATGATTTGTTAGCCCATATGAAATCTAAACATTTTCCCCCATAAAATATATATTAATTGTGGGGAACGATCTGTTTCCCTGCTGAATTCTGTGCAATGGATTTAAACACGATCAGATGTGTTAAATGGACCTCGGAGAACCTTGTTTAGATAAAGGTATTATCAAATTAAATGCAATGCAATTAAAGAGTAAATTCTGTGGAGTTTTCTGCTGAATTCGGAATTCTTCATGGAAGAATAGTTACTTGTTATAATGATATATCGGACACATTCTGATAACTTTTTTTGTTTTGTTGTTTTGCCTGTGTAGACATACTGGAAGCAAAGGTTACGTTTATTTCACACTTATGCTCATTCATTAAAATAGAAAATGTACTTTGCTTGGAGAGAATTTTATATATACATATAATGTATATGTTTATGTATATGTATTTGTGTGTGTGCGTGTGTGTGTTTGTGTGTGTGTGTGTGTGTGTGTGTGTATGTGTGTATAGGAAGAATCAGAATTCTCCATTTTCATTATGGTGTTACTAAATGCATTTATTTTTTTACTTTGTCTCTTTGATTTTTATTAGGTTGTCCTAATCAGTCTTGTTATTGTTAACTAAAACTGAAAACTATTATTAAAACTTTAAAATAAAGCTAAAATATTACATGGAAAAAATGTTAAATCTTGGCTATATAAAAAAAAGTAAATTAAGGTAATTAATTATCAATTAATTATATATATACAATACAGACCAAAAGTTTGGAAACTTAACTAATTTTTTACTATTACTATTTTCAAAAATGCAGAAATTTTTTTTTATATTGTGATATATTATTACAATTTAAAATAATTGTTTTTAAATTTATTATACTTTAAATTATCATTTATTTCTGTGATGCAAAGCTGAATTTTTAGGATCATTATCACATGATCCTTTAGAAATAATTCTAATATGATGATTCATTATCAAAGTTGGAAACAGTTCTGCTGCTTAATATTTTTTCAGAACATGTGATACTTTTGTAGGATACTTGTAGGATGAATAATAATAAAAAAAAGCTATGTTTTTAAAATATAAATATTTTGTAATAACAATATACACTACTGGTCAGTAGTATGGGCTCTTTTTAAAAATAAAATAAAATCAATACTTTTTATTCAGCAAGGATGTGTTAAATTGATAAAAAGTGATAGTAAAGAAAATATATTATTAGAATATATATTATTAGACATTTTATTATTAGAGATTTTACACCTTGTCGCTGAGGAATATAATGTAGCGATTTAGTATCTGGTCTATTTTATTAATAAAAGTCGCAGGGAAGCCTCGACAAGTTTGTGTGATCTCCGACTTGATCATTTTGTTGACTGAGACTGCTTTTCTCTTTCTGTAGGGTTGGAATATCTTGTTGTTGGACATGAGGATGTGAAAAAAGGGCGTCCTATGGTTAACATGAAGAGTATAGTGAAGCCGTGGAGCCCCAGCTTGAGCCGAAAAGTTCATCAGCTTCTGAAAACCAAATGTAGCTGAGAGACACTGAGAGCACACGTCAACTTCGCCTTTATTTGGTTATGTTCATTCTTCATGCTCCGAATCATACTAATGCTTTAAAACAGTGGTTCTCAACCGTTTTGACTCTCCTATCAAGTTGATATGCACCTCTGGTACTTCTGTTAATAATACATGAACTTTTCATGACTGTTCAGTTTTGTAAATGGGATTGTGTCTATGTGTTTTTAACTGTTTTATTTGGGATTATGTGAATATAATTAGATTAATATGATCTTAAAATTATATGATAGAATTTTTGGTTGAGAGCCACTGCTTTAAGACCAGTTGTGTGGATGTACTTGCTAGCTGTCAGATGAATACTAGGACTGTACAGAATGTATAATATATATGTATGTATGTATGTGTATATATAAAATAATATATGTAGTTTTTTATATCATAACTAACCATGTAAATAGCATGCATTTTGTACACATAAAAATACAATGCTCATATGCAATACAATGCAATTTAACTTTCCCATGGTTATGTCACAGTTTTAAGTTTATGGCATTAATATTTAAAAAATAAATTTTATACCAACCAAGACCACAAGGTGTCAGCCGATGATCATATTAATGATTGTGTACAACCATATATATATATGCATGTGAAACATGCTGATTTGTTGCTGAAACAAATAATCATAGCTTAAAAAACATCACAAAATGAAAAAAAAAAATGCTTGAAAACCACAATGAAAACTCGTCACTATTTATTTACTTACCATATTATTTTCATTACATCTTAAAGCCTAGCATATTAAAACAAGAATAAAATTAAACAAATACAACCTTTAATCTCTCTTAATATAAAATACAAAACTATAAAACTTTTACATTAATAATTCAAAACCAGGGATTGGTCTATATCAGGCAGCCCCTAGAGGTGGGCGGAGCTAACGCTGGTCCACGAGGCCCCGCCCCGCCCCGCCTGCATCAGCACCTCTGTCACACGCGCAGATTGGCATGCCGCGATGTCGCTTTCCGCAATGAGGACGTTGATGGAATTACAATCAAACTAAAGAGAGGAAAACATGTGCGAAGTAAGAAAATTTACAAAAAGGTTGAGCAAACCTGGAACGGCAGCGGAGCTCAGACAAAGTGTGTCGGAGGCGGTGAGGACGTCCATTGCTGTGGTTAGTAACTCAAGAGCGTCTCTCTCTCCCTCTCTGGGCACTGTATGATGGGCTGTGTCTCAAAACCTAGTGAACTACCTACCTAGGCGACGTTTCTTTTTTTGTTTTGTTTGTTTTTTGCACAGGTCCGTGCATTCTGTCTAAGCAGTCAGCTCACTAGATTTTGAGCTAGTCTTAGTTTTTTATTATTAGACCTCGTATGTGTATATAAACTCTCTTAGGTCTTGCTTGTAGTCATTTTTGTTTCTTGCAAACGGCGTTGTAATTATTATTGAAACACATGCCATCCTGCTGATGGGGCATACCGTCTCGTGCATTCAAGGCTGTTACACGAGCACAAATTCAACATCTGTCTTACACATGGCATAGACAGCAGGTGAAACCCTCTGCATATAAACACTGACATATGCATTGATTTAAATACTAAATAAGGGATCTGCTCAGAAAAAAGCCGGTAGTCCTACTGGAACCACATGGAGCATCCCTATGCCTTTGTGTAAGGAGTCATGTGCTCATGCACCAGTCCAAGAGCAGAGCCTATCCTTTCTTTCTGCCTCTATTAAACCATTGAGAAATTATCTGAGGAGGAGAACAGAAATGTGTTGTTAATGTTTTAGGGAGGATATAATTTCTCAGCACTGCTGATGGCTCTAATGAATGCTTAGTGCTGAGAAATTATATTTTTAACCATATGTCAGGAGCTTGAGATTTTCTATAAGAATTATGAATATAGGTCTATAAATGGCGTATGATTGTCAGTTTGATTGTGGTTTCCAGGGAGACAGACAACAAATGGCACACTATGGAGATTGCAGATCCGTTGTGTTTCCCATGAGATTACACTCAGCTGTGCTTCCTGTGTCCTCTGCATGTACTGAATGAAGTATTTGTCTCCTCTTTCCTCTTTTCCTCTTTTGCACATTGTGCAATTGCAGAAATTTGGCCAAAATGAAGATATGAGTGACCTTTTTTTGTTATTATTGGTGCTCATTGTCTGACTTAAAGACCCAGTGGAATTGATTGGCGAGAGCTGAGCTCTTACTTTTTGTCTTATTGGAAGTTTTGGTGGCAATATATTGAAGGCGTCATCCCTTATTTTTGTAAATAGCCTAGTTGGTTTCAAATGGTACTGGGGGAGGGCCGTTCTCTTTCAAGAGAGCATCTGATTGGACAAACGTGTGTGTAGTGCAGGATGAGTCATCCAGGTTTTTCGCAAAATTTTTAATGTGAATAGTGTCTAAAAGTATAGGCTTACATATTGTACTAGTGACATATTTTCAAGGCATTTTGTAAGTTTGCATCACCCTGGTTTCTGTGACAAAAGCCCAGTGGGATATTCCATTGACTGCTGAGTAATTGCAGAAAATGAGATCTGTGACAAACAAATGTTTATGATTCTTACACGTTTTGTTCATCAACAGACAAATCTTTTATATTTATTTAAAATCTATTTTATATATTTGTTAAAAATGTATCTAAAATGATAGAAAGTGTGGGTTAGAATAAAATTATAAACACTAGGCTGCAAAAGTGGGCCAATAAGTACATACATTTTCCCATTCAAGGGTTAGTTCACCCAAAAAAAGAAAATTCTGTCATTAATTACCGACCCTCATGTCGTTCCAAACCCATAATACCCTTCGTTCATCTTCAGAACACAAATTAAGGTATTTTTGATGCAATTGGAGAGTAGAGACATTTTTTGGGGATTCCCGCGGATCACCGCGGAATACCATGGGAATCCTGCGGGATTGGGAACAAAATCACTATTAATCACGGGATTGGGATGGGACAGGAAAAAATGTCAGTGGGAGTGAGCGGGAATGGGAATACACTTTGATCCCCAACTTTATACACAAATATAGCCTACCTTTTATATAAATAAACTATAAACTAGGGGTGTGTGATATGACGTTTTTTGATCGTGGACGATAAAAATTGTTCAATTAGATCTCTCCGATCAGAAGGTTATAATTAAGGCAATAACCGAGCAAGAAGTTAAAGGCTAGTTCTCAAAGAGTTTGTCTGTTCCTTTAACTGAATATTTTCAGGTTAAAGCATGATTTAAACAGATTCAGCACATTCATTCGCAGTCGCTTTCCCAATAATGCATTAAAAAGAGTAATCTTACAGTGCTACTTCATCTGTATCTGATTTTGAATGAGCAGAAATCTTTAAGAAATGCATCGATCTGTTTCATCACAAAAATTTTTTTATAGCAGAAAGCAGGAGTTATACCTTTTAATGCTGACAGTTATTAGTTTGGCGTGTGGTAGGAAAAGAAGTTTGCACACAATAGCCTAAGCCTTGAAATTCTCATGTTATTTTATTTTTTATTTTAATATCGGCAACGTTATGAACATAACATTGAAATACAAACTAACTGAAATACTTTATCCATGGAGCGAGTGTGGAGCGGTGTTTCTGGTATCAGTGCGCGCGGAGCGATTATTAAATGCTCGGAGCAGAGGGAAATTGTTGTTAAAATACTCCGTCATTTTTTGTCAAACAGATAAAATAATCAATCTTTCGAATCCGTATACGTTTATTTGTGTGCACTCCAAATAACAACGAAACGCTGTGCTTCTGTAAAATAATTAAAGCAAACAAGATGCAGTTTCCGCCGTCTGGGCCATGTGAACTTCAGCGAGAAACTTCGAAACTCGGTGTATGAAAAATACATCTTTAGAGAGTGAAATGTCTACATTCAAATGAAAAAAATACAAAATAAAAATAGAAAACGTGTGGGTTAGCATAGATGATTGACATGAAATTGAATGTGTGTGCAATGCACATTGTGCATTGTTTAAGATGGCTTTCAGTTCATTAAAATAACAAAAAAAAAACATAAACATTTAAAATTTGTATTTTACTAAAGTGGGCTTGCTGTGATCTGTAGCCTACTGTATTTTTATTTAATTTTTCTTTTTTTTTTTTACTGTAACTGACAGATTTTAGCCAAAAAAAACAAACAAACCGGAAATGAGCTGGAACGGGAATCGTTCTTCCGGCATTGTGACGGGACGGGATTTTCCCCCAGTTTTTTCATGGGATTGGAACGGGATGGGATTATTTTTAGCGGGAGTGGGACGAGATTTGAAAATCCACTCCTGTGTCACCTTCTATCGGAGAGCTCTCTGACTCTGCATAGACAGCAAGGATATTACCACGACCAACACACAGAAATGTATAGCACGGAAATCTGTAAAATAGTCCATGTGACATCAGTTGTTTAATTGTAATTTTACAAAGATACAAGAATACTTTTCGTGTGCAAACCAAACAATAATAACATCATTTATTCAGCAATTCTTCTTCCCAAGTTAGCATCTTATGCCATTTTGGAGAGTACCCCAGAACGTAATCAGCGTTGTTAATGTTCAGCATGTGCGCGCGTCTCAGATTTCATGAAAAATATCTTCATTTGTGTTCAGAAAATGAACGAAGGTCTCACGGGTTTGGAACAATATGAGGATGTGTGATTAATTACAGAAATTTCATTTGTGGGTGAACTGATCCTTTAATGTCCCCGACAACATCTCTAATCATTATGTCACTGTTTAGCAACCACCTAAAAAAATAATGTAAAACAATCAGTGGGTTATTATCAATGTATTTTTATTTTATTGAATAAAACTTGAAAATATGGTGAGCTTGTCTAAACCACAGACCTTACTTTTGGCATTTAACCAAAAGTCCATTCAGATAACCCAGTGACCCATTTCTGGGTTTTAGGGCTATTACTGTGGCAATCTATAGATGGCCATTACATTCTTTAAAGATAAAACTGACCCCATTTACTTAATAAATGCATACCTTCGGTGCATTTTTTTTTAAAGAAAAAAATGGCTTTGTCTTTATAATCTAAACATATTGTCTTAACTTGTTCTTCATTTTCCACATATTGTGCTAATGTTGATAATGCTAAATAAAAATAGCTGCTTAAGCACCATTTTAGCAAATAGCAATTCACATTGACTTTAAATATGGGACAGTTATGGTGGAGCTGCAGAAAGTTGTGTTTTACAATGTGTATTACTGAGTCACAATCATTTACGCTGTGTGTTTTTACACACAACTCACTGGATATAAATATTTCAAGATGCTTTCAAATGGTGGGCCTCAAATGCTCACAGATCTACAGAGCGTGCGGTCCTCCACGAGATTTACAAGACAAGATAAGCTGTTCAAAAGCCTTGTAATGACACAGAAAAGAGATCAGATGTGTGTTCGCATAGGTTCAGAGGGAGACCGTGGTCATTCAGTTCAGATGTTGGCATATGTGTTTACACACAGTGGCCTAATGCACCTCAGCTGAGGAGCTCTTTCTGTCTGCTTCGCCAAAGACTCGCATCTGGAAAGTACATTAACCACCCTGGAGATGTGCTCCAGTCGCAGTTTCTCTACAGCTTTAAGTCTCCCACTTTGTCGTCCTTCACATTTTCATGTTGCCTTCTTGCATACGGAAATAACATGACTGAAATGTGTGTGTGGCGCCAACGCCCATTGGCTTGTGAACGGGCAGTTATCTGGCTCACGTTTCCCTTTACCTCAGTCTGTGATTCTTCTTCTTCTTCTTCTACAGTTCCTCTCTGTCGTTTTTAAATGATCTGAGGCCTTATGGTGGTCCTAGAATAGTATGGTAGCTTAATCTTGGCCCTGAGACTTTAACACCTGGCTTGCAGTGCTTAAGGACAGGACTTGGATTGGAGAAGTTGGAGTTATTTGGGTTGGAAGGGCAGCTGAGAGAGAGTACTGCCGCAAGCCAGCAGAACTGAGCTGAAACAGGAGCTGGACTGGCTGTGGTTTCTTGCCTCTATGTGGTATGTCACGTGACAGGAAGTTGCAGCCTGTCATGTGTGTGTGCTTGAGAAACACAGGAAGCATTTGTGTGTATTAAAAGAGATGGTATTGATGTTTTTTATGCGTGTTTTTAGGCCGTTGTTACCCCTCTTAAGCAAGATATACTGTATAATTAAAGCAAAATATATAGTGCAAGTTTAATTGGGATCAGGAAATTTTTTTTTAAAGAAATTGCTTCTATTCAGCAAGTATGTATTGACTTACATCTTAAAGCCTAGCATATTAAAACAGGAATAAAATTAAACAAATACAACCTTTAATCTCTCTTAATATAAAATACAAAACTATAAAACAGTAAAAAAGCGACAGTAAAGACTTTTACATTGCTTTAATTTGCACTCGTTTTATTCCTCTTGATTTCAGCTGAAATGTTCGCAGAAGACCTGTGTGATTATGAGTTCAATCCCCTCTGATCCTGTCAAAGCTGAACCGCTTTAAACATTAGAAACAATGAGCTGTTTTACTCAGCCTCAAACTTTGGACAGGAGACACCAGCTGCCCGTTTTGTCTTCTAAACCTCATGAAGTTATGAAACTATAACTTCCTCTCTTCATATCTCTGACTGCTCATAGTTTAGCAAATAAACACCTTTAGCAAAAGGCAAAAGTCATAAATTGAAGGTTGCTGGAAAGTCATCTGAAATGTCATCTGTTTGGCTATTCCCCGTATGGTGAAACATGGGTCAAAAGAGTGCAAAAGATAAATCTAGTCCACTGCCTGTCTCTCCTGTCCATCCCACATGGTTTGTTTTGGTGAAAACCCTTTCTCTTACGTGGGCTGAACTCTTTGAATGGGAGCTTAGAGTCAGGAGTGTGTTTTAAGCTTTAACACATGAATCTCTTTTAGAAGGAAATTGAAAAGAGAAAGCACTTGGGAGAAGCTTTGAACTGAACTCAAAAGCTGTTCAAATAAGAGCTGCAAATCCTGTGGCAGATTGTTGCTTTGCTCAGGTTGTAGAGGGACAGTGACCTGATAAATTCACAGGCAGAGCTGTCAAATCTGTGTACTGTAGGCTACAGAACAGATAAAGCATATCTGAATAATTACTATGTGCATTGCTTTATTGTTTTCGGTAGCAGTAACAAAGAGGAACACAAACACTGACTGTAGACATCACAGGCTTTTTGAGGGAAACAGTGTATAATTCCTGGATCCGTCCGGTGTGTTTGCAGGAGCAGCCCAAGATCATCGAGCCGCTGGACTATGAGAACGTGGTGTTCCAGAGGAAAGCTCAGATCCACAGTGATCCACAGAGAGACCTGCTGCTGTGGCCAGCTGATGATGTATCAGTGAGTCTTTCACCAGCACATTTCCTGACGTTTATTTCTGTGACTCATTTTCAAAGTCCTCGTCCTTCTGCTGCCCTCATATGAATCTCATTTTCATCTGTCTGTCTGTTTCTATCATTTTTAATTCATTTAATCTATCTGTCTATCTATCTATCTATCTATCTATCTATCTATCTATCTATCTATCTATCTATCTATCTATCTATCTATCTATCTATCTATCTATCTGTCTGTCTGTCTGTCTGTCTGTCTGTCTGTCTGCCTGTCGTTCTTTCGCTCTATCTATCTATCTATCTATCTATCTATCTATCTATCTATCTATCTATCTATCTATCTATCTATCTATCTGTCTGTCTGTCTGTCTGTCTGTCTGTCTGTCTGTCTGTCTGTCTGTCTCTGTCTGTCTGTCTGTCTGTCTGTCTGTCTGTCGTTCTTTCGCTCTATCTATCTATCTATCTATCTATCTATCTGTCTGTCTGTCTGTCTGTCTGTCTGTCTGTCTGTCTGTCTCTGTCTGTCTGTCTGTCGTTCTTTCGCTCTATCTATCTATCTATCTATCTATCTGTCTGTCTGTCTGTCTGTCTCTGTCTGTCTGTCTGTCTCTGTCTGTCTGTCTGTCGTTCTTTCGCTCTATCTATCTATCTATCTATCTATCTATCTATCTATCTATCTATCTATCTATCTATCTATCTATCTATCTATCTATCTATCTATCTGTCTGTCTGTCTGTCTGTCTGTCTGTCTGTCTGTCTGTCTGTCTGTCTCTGTCTGTCTGTCTGTCGTTCTTTCGCTCTATCTATCTATCTATCTATCTATCTATCTGTCTGTCTGTCTGTCTGTCTCTGTCTGTCTGTCTGTCTCTGTCTGTCTGTCTGTCGTTCTTTCGCTCTATCTATCTATCTATCTATCTATCTATCTATCTATCTATCTATCTATCTATCTGTCTGTCTGTCTATCTGTCTGTCTGTCTGTCTGTCTGTCTGTCGTTCTTTCGCTCTTTTTATCTATCTATCTATCTATCTATCTATCTATCTATCTATCTATCTATCTATCTATCTATCTATCTATCTATCTATCTATCTATCTATCTATCTATCTATCTATCTATCTATCTATCTATCTATCTATCTATCTGTCTGTCTGTCTGTCTGTCTGTCGTTCTTTCGCTCTATCTATCTATCTATCTATCTATCTATCTATCTATCTATCTATCTATCTATCTGTCTGTCTGTCTGTCTGTCTGTCTGTCTGTCTGTCTGTCTGTCTGTCTATCTGTCTGTCTGTCTGTCTCTCTGTCTGTCTGTCTGTCTATCTGTCTGTCTGTCTGTCTGTCTGTCGTTCTTTCGCTCTTTTTATCTATCTATCTATCTATCTATCTATCTATCTATCTGTCTGTCTGTCTGTCTGTCTGTCTGTCTGTCTGTCGTTCTTTTGCTCTATCTATCTATCTATCTATCTATCTATCGGTCTGTCTATCGGTCTGTCTGTCGTTCGTTCGTTCGTTCTTTCATTCTTTTTATCTGTCTGTCCGTCCGTCCGTCCGTCCGTCGTTCACTATTTTTGTCTATCTATCTCTCTATCTATCTGTCTGTCTGTCTAGGAAGCACAGATTGAACGTCAAAGGAGGACCATTGTTCCTTCAGTTCCTCAAAATGCTGAGAAAGAAGCAAAAAGCCTGTTTGCCAAAGAGGTAAAGAACCTCTCAATGCCAAACTTTGAGTGAAGACTACAGCTTTCCAGACTAATAAAATATGAGATCACATTTTCCTGTTTTTCATTTTTTGATGCCTTTCCTCTCATGCGATTGAGTAACAGAGCAATGCTTATGCTCTTTGGCAGTGCATTAAGATGTACAGCACCAACTGGCATGTCATCAACTATAATTACGAGGCCTACTCTGGAGATTTCCGGACGCTGCCCTGGTATGTCAAAGTTAGCATTTTTTTGCCAAAGCTTTTGCAGGGCTATTTCCAAAGTTTGGTGTAAGCTACTTTTTCTGTCTTGCAGTAAAGGGATGAAGACGGAAAAGCTTCCCAACCAAGTGTTTGAGGTGGATGAGGGGGAGGAGGTAAGAGACATTAATGTCAGATGGAAAACAGTCTCCGTATATTCTCTCATCTCTCTCTCGTTTAACTTCTCTGCGTAATTGTGTATTGTTTGCCGTGCCAAAACAAACTGAACAAAATTCCTGCCCAAAAGTCACACGTTTATTGTGTTTTCATGATCATGTATTGTTTTTACTTCCAAATACTCTAGTACTCAATAGTGTTAATCCCAACTTTCACGTTCACATCCACCGGTTGTCTTAAGTGTCAACACATCTTGTTGAATTGTGCTACACCTTTTATTGACATTGTAGATATTGTTCTTCTTCCCGGACAGCACAGTAAATGTTGTGAGGCTTCTATGAAATCATAATCAGATGTAGAAATGAAGGCCATACGGTCAGCAGAGAGACCCATTACATGGAACCTGACACTCGTGGTCTATTAACAGACACACACTGAAGTGTCCAGCAGATCTTGATAAAATTAGATGTTAGGAGTGGTGATTACAGGGCAAAGAGATTGCTTCTCCACCCTCTGTGTGTGTGTGTGTCTAAATCTGTGTGTATGCACATGTTTAGACATGGATAGTCTAACCCTTTTCCTTACAGTTCACTAAGTGGAATTTAATGAAATGTGTTCTAATTCTAAAAACCTAAAAGAACATTTCTAGCCTAAAGAATAAGGCAGTGAAGCCAAAACGTACAAAATAATAAGGAGATTATATGAGAATGAATTACATATCTTGTTCAGTTGTAACATTCAGATATACTCACCTCTATGTCTTTCCAAATCTCTGTGCATTATTTTCTTCTATGGAACACATAATATATTTTATATAATAACACCCAATTTTTAGCTACCAAAAATGGACTTTACATTTCATTTACATACCCTTGCTTTAAATTTACATAATGAATTAATAAATAATTAAAAGATATCACTGCCAAAGTACCTGATACTTTACATAACCGAAAACAGATTGAGGTCAGTTGTTATTATTAGAAAATAATATGAATTAATTTTAAAATTAATTAACTTAAAAAAATTATATTTCAAATAAATGCTGGATACATTTTTTTATTTTATATTTTTTAACTTTATATTCATCAAAACATTTTTTTCTGAACTGTTTCCACTAAAAAATATTAAATAAGAAATATTTATTGAGACCCAAATAGTCATATTAGATTTCTGAAGGATTCTGAGACACTGAAGACTACCGAAAATTACATTTAAAAATAAATAAAAATAATAATAAATACAACTTTTGTAAAGCTATTTCAAAATAATAAATGTAACTGTTTAAAATGTACCATAATTAATGTCACATTGGTGAATGTAAACGCCTTTTTTGAAACATTAAAAAATATCTTACTGAGCCCAAACTTCTGAACTTTTCAGTAGTGTATGTGTACAGTATATCATGTGGGCTCTGTCACATTCATTTAATTTAATCAATTAGCTGAGTGACTCAAAAGGGACAAGAGGGTGCAGGCAATTGATCAGTCTCAGAGGGGCTGTTAGGAACAGAAAGAGAGGGAGGGAATGAGAAATGCTGGAGGAAAGAGGGGAGAAGGGCATTTGGACAATTATATTACAGTGGAGAGCTAGAGAAAAGCACATCCATAAAGGACGCCAGGCCACTTCAATTAAATCACACACACACACACACACACACACACACACACATGCACGCGCACACATTTATAGTCGCTGTAAGTAAAAAATCCCACCCCATTCTACCTTTTATGCATACATTAATATTACTTTTAGTATATTAGTTTTTTTTAACATTAAGCTGTTTGTAAGTAAGTTACTGTACAAGGGCTTATTAGTGTAAATGTTGGTAAATTCATGTTTGTGTCAGAGCATTTGATATTTTGCATGCATAGAAATGCATTGATGTGAGTCTTTGTATCCAGATCAGTCTGTATGCTCATTCGTTCTT
The DNA here is from genome assembly GCF_003368295.1 of Carassius auratus. NCBI lineage: Eukaryota > Metazoa > Chordata > Actinopteri > Cypriniformes > Cyprinidae > Carassius > Carassius auratus. Next base: position 4,596,810 of record NC_039249.1, on the reverse strand, counting down.
ACTTTGTGCGTGTGTTTCAGGATTCATCATCTCTTTGCTCTCAGAGAGGAGGTGTAATGAAGCAGGGCTGGCTGCAGAAGGCCAACATCAACAGCAGTCTGTCTGTCTCTATGAAGGTTAGTGGAATCATCAGTGCACTTTTTAATTAAAAGACATCAGCAGATCTAGACTCTAGAGCAGTTACTCGATATACTTTATATCTGCTGATCAATGTAGTTGAAGACCCATTGTTGCAGAGGACTGTAAGGTCTTTTGTCTTTTGGTGAATAAGAAATGTCAATTACATGCATTAGTGTTCATTCACAAAAACAGGTTGTTAACAAAGTGCACTTAGTGCTCTCTGCACTAAATTATGTCTCGCAAGTACTTGTGTAGGATATAAAGTAAATTCTACAACTTATTCAGTCCCATTACTCATTTGTCAGGAGGTAAAAAAATCATTTCATATACTATTAATAATAGATCATATGTGGATATAGCTTATGTAAAGTGCTTGGAGATTTTCGAGCATAATTTGCATTGCATAAAAAACTATCAAACCATTTTAAGGAAAGACCAGAAAGCACACTTTTAAGGCAGAACATTTGACAATAAAAAAAAATATATACAGCCAAGAATAATAAGAAGTGTTTTTACTGTATGCGTGATGCAGCATTTGTGTGCATAAAAAAAATCCTTGTTCTGTTATTTAAAAAATAAATATGAGGGATAAAAATAGCTGTAAACACATCACAATATTTCTGGCTCTATTTTTTACAGGCGATGTTTTTTTTTCTCCACAGGTGTTCAAGAGGAGATATTTCTACCTGTCTCAACTCCCCGACGGTTCTTACATACTGAATTCATACAAAGATGAGAAAAACTTCAAAGAATCAAAAGGCTCCATCTATCTGGACTCCTGTACAGATGTAGTCCCGGTACAAAATGGGACTTTTTCATTTTTGCTGTCAGAAGTTGTCATGTGATCAAAGGTTTACAGGGCCTGATGAACAATGTTTAATTGTAATAGTCAGAAAGTGTGTAAAACGCTTTTCTTTGTTGCTAGGAATGAGCTTTATAAATGATGAAGCGATGTTTTATTTTAAGCATCTGAAGTCGGTTTGATACGCTTTTCAGGAAGTTTTAGAAAAGCACGTAGCAGCCCTCAGGCTCTGTAACCAGAGGAGTTTTCCTGGCTGAACACCCATTATTATTTTAACCACAAACTGCTCTTAAATTCCTCCAACGACTGACGCAGCACATTTTTTCCAGTGTTCTAAGATGAAGCGCAATGGCTTCGAGCTGAAGATGCAGGAAGGTAACAGTCACTATCTGGTGGCGGACAGCGAGGCTGAGATGGGGGAATGGGTGAACACCCTGAAACAGACCTTACTGAGCGCGCTGGATGACAGGAGGAACGGGTCCGAGCCTTCGGAAGGTTCTCTGGGTAAACAACACACACCCCCATTAACACTGGTTTGGAACACCATGAGTTTTGAACTACGCTTTTTTTTTAATATTCTATAACTTTAATGATGTAGCTTATTGCATCATCATCATCAAGACATGATGCCACTCCCAAAATGCAAACAATGGGTCAATTTGAATTGGCTGTTCTCCCTGATTCCCATTCGTCTGGGAATACATACCAGCCTCTTCCTAATGATAATATCCAAACGGTCCCCCCACATGACCAGACGACGAGCGTTTTGGCAACATAGGCGAACTCTAGTATGTGCTGCTTCCTGAAAAGATGCATGATTCCCATTCTGCCTCTTCCAAATATAATACCTTTATTTGAGTTTATTTTGGGGCCTGTTGAACTTGATGTTTTCTCTGTATTCAAATAAGGCCAGCTGGATAATAATAATAATAGTATGAGAACAGTTTGGGCTGTTTTATTATAGGAGGCAGTCATTTGGATTTGGAGTAACTATTCTTGTGTTGACAGAGTATTGAAATGTGAAGGAGGCTGTATTCATAGAGGAGTTGTGAAGGGAGCGCTACTTTTGGCCTGTTCTGTAAAGACACTGATGAACAACTCCCTCTGCGTCTAAACTTTGGCCAATAGCGGCGTTTGTTTTTAAGGCCTTCCATGTGCTGGTCATGAGGAAATGAAATTATGTTTTCAATAATGGGCTTTCAATCTCTAACTTCTCGATTTTTCGAATGAGTGATGTACAGAATTCAGATCTGTGTCGAAAATGACAGTTATTCTATGATGACATTTTTCCTCTTTGTTGTGGTGAGTTGTAGAATTACAGTTAAATATAACCATATCTGTTAGTGTAAGAATCAAACATAACCATAACTACACAAAACACCAGCACACAGCAGTCTCTGGACGTCTTCATGCTGACTTCAGTCTCCATTGCTGCTGTCCAGTTGATCTGGTTTTCATTGCTCTGAGTTTAATAGACTGTCTTAACATGCCTGAAGCTCCTCTTTGCATGTCCCTATTTGGGAAGCTGTTTGGTTTTTGCTTATTGTAAGTCTAGATAGTATACCAAGCACTTTCCATGAAGGGTGTACAAAATCTGTAATATTGTAAATTAGCTTTAGCTAAAAACATTATGATACATGCATCAGATGACAAAGTTTATCTATGTTATTTGTATCTGTCCCTATCTAAATAAACGTAACTTAACTTAAAATTCAGCAATGGAAGGTGCTTCAGTAAATGCATTTAAAAAGATTTCATATTTAGCTTAAATTAGATGTGGGCTAACATATTTTTCGTCATTAAAATAAGCTAATAATTGCAAACATTAATGCAGTGAATTGAATATTGATTAAACGGATTATACTAACATTATTAAGTTGTTGATTTGATCTTTATTGCACGATTTGGGCCAAAACTGACTTTTTAACAAGAGGAGAGAGACAGGTATTTTGTGTCCTGTGTTAGATAAGTGTATAATGGGATAAAACCAGACCAGAAAGTGACTGTATAAGAACCAAGCAGCCATTTAGAAAACAGTGTGGAGATAAATCTTGTGGCAACCCACTTTCTCTAGTGTCTGAATGAACAAATGAGGGCAGCTGATTTCCCAGAAAGCTCCACCTAGTGTCCCAGATTTGACACCATTTAACACATACACGCATTACAGTTAATGCTACTGCTTTCTGTGCCAGTGGAGCATAGAAACTCATTTGACTTTCAAATACATCAACCACCTTGATCAGCAAATATAAGATTTTGTCTGTTACTTTTTAAAAGTACCAGTCAGCCGTGGCTAAAGATAGTTTTTATTGTTCTGCTTGGTGTCGGAGATAAGCCCACATTCACACACTACATAATGATAAAACGCTTTGTCTGTTATGCATGCATCTTCAGTTAGAATGAATCTGTTTGCCTTTTGATTAACGTGTGTCTCATCCAAACAGATGATGACAGCAGTAGTCAGGGAAAACCAGAGAACATCGCGGAGAGCTTTGGCCGGAGTCTTCATCCAGAGTTAATGAAGGTAGTTGACAAAATGCTATCAGTAACTCTTCTTTGTGCATTTTAAGTGGCTGAGTTCATAATTCTGGAATAGTGTCTACTGCACAATGTGCTGTATATACAGCTGACTGTTTACTACTCAAAAATATGTAATAGTATGCAATAATACACAAAACAGAAGCATGCTTCATTGTTGTCACGTTTCAATTCAGTGAGTGGTTGATTTCTGTGGACACAGAAATAAATATTATGTTGCATTTATAGTCCACTAATTTGCTTAAATGTCTTAAATGTAAAAAAGGACCAGAAAGAGATTAAAAATTAAAGGTGATTTTGCTTCTGGTTTATTCATTGTACTACAAATGGAAGGTCGAATTGATTTAAATGAATAGTGGGGCAAAGTATAGTAACGCATAAATGAAAATTTGATAAAAATATAATCACCCTCAGGTTCATCCAAGATGTAGATGAGGCTGTTTATTCATTGCAACAGAAATTTAGCATTAAATCGCTTATTCATCAATGGATCAAGTGAATGGGTGCCGTCAGAATCAGATTGCAAACAGCTTATAAAAACATCACAATAATTCACAAGTAATCCACATGATTTCAGTCCATCATTTAATGTCCTGTGAAGTAAAAAGCTGGATGTTATTGAGAAATAAGTCCATCATTAAGGTGTTTTAACTTTAAACCGTCGCTTCTGGCCAAAATATGAGTCTATAATCTGTAATAACACTTCCTTTCAGTTCCAGCCCGTTTTTTTTTTTTTTTATCTCACATCAAAATCCAGAACAGTTTTGGACCATTTCCACTATACATATTTCTCTAATGATTCAGATCAGATTAATTTTTTTCTGGAGAAGGCCACATTATGGATACAGTACTTCAAACACACAGCGTTTTGCATTACAAGACTTTAACTGATGGACTGGAGTCGTGTGGATTACTTGTGAATTATACTAATGTTCTTATCAGCTGTTTGGACTCTCATTCTGACGGCACCCATTCACTGCAGAGGATCCATTGATGAGCAAGTGATACAATGCTAAATTTCGGATGAAGAAACAAATGCATTTATATCTTGGGTAGCTTTACATTTTGAGTGAACTATTATTTAAGCACTGTGCTCTTTTCTCTATATATCACATTTTGTTATTTATTTATATGTGTTTAAAAATGCAAACAGTATTTTGTCCTGTTTTCTCCAGTATGCCAGAGAAACTGACCAGCTGAATAAAATGAGCAGGAATGAAGGTCGACAGAAGATCTTCACCCTGGATCCTGAGACACAGGTCAGTCCATTATGTCCGATTTACAGCTATTAGAAAGACAGTCTTTCTTTGCCTGTGTGAAGATGAATGAATTATATCTCTCTTTTCCTCTTCAGAGATTAGATTTTTCAGGCATCGAGCCTGACGTGAAGCCATTTGAAGAGCGATTTGGGCGAAGAATCATGGTTAGCTGTCACGACTTGACCTTTAGCCTTCAAGGATGTGTCAGTGAGAAGAATGATGGCATCCTAACCAACGTGAGTAAGCCCTAATCTATGAGTTTCGTCTTGTTTGCCAGTGTCACATTTTCTTGATCCTGTCGGTCCTGTTTGAAAGCTACAAACACTAGTCACATGAAAACCCTGAATTCCCTTTTTTGGGCCCCAGGTTAAATAATAAATGTCAGTTATTTGAGCTGTTCTCCAGCTTAGACTGTCAGAGAACAGCAGTTATAGGTCATTATAGTTGAATATCATGGCGCTCGTTTAATGAGAGATGAATTAGAGGTTGTTGGCATGAGGACAGAGGACTCTTCCAGAACACAGGGATGAATATGGTTATGCTCAGTGAAGCAGTTTCAGTGGCTCCAGAGAAAGAATGCAATGCAGAACGCACAGACTTTTCCACACTTTGTTAAATGATGACTGATGTGAATGGAGTGAAATTACATGCAGAGTTGTCGTTACATGAATGCATCTTTTGCTTGAGTCTAATTTGCTGTCATTAAATTATATAATCTTTATCAATAACAAACTACGTGATCTTCACAGCATGCTCAGGCAGAATCGAAATAACTACAGTAAAGATGTCAAATACGGCGGAATAACTCATAAGCATTGCACACTTTTTGTGTTCTCCTTAGGTAGAGCCGTTCTTCATCAGCCTAGCGTTGTTTGATCTGTCTAAAGGATGTAAGATCTCTGCAGACTTTCATGTTGACCTCAATCCACCCTGCGTGAGGGAAATGCTTCAGGAAGCTTCTCCGGAGACACCGACAGAACCAGAAGGAGGAGATGGACATGAAACGGTCAGGGTAAACGGACACGGGCTGCCAGTTCTCCAGAGAGTCGTGGAGTCTCTTATACGCTTCCCCACTCAGGTAGAAGCTCATCATACTCAAACTGTTACAATTTCTACTCTCTAGAGGCTTTATAGTCTCTGAAAATCAATGAATAAAGCCTTTGCTGAAAGAAAATGCTGTACCTCCAATAGTGTCACAATAGAGATTAAATTATTTTCTATTATAAAATAATCTAATCTAATATAAATATTAAGTTATTATAGTTAACTAAAACCGAAACATATTTTTTTGTTGTTTTTAATCAAATTAACTTTAACTGAAATTAACTAAAATATAAAACCATTTAAACATTTTATTTCAGCATTTTCATTTAGTTTAACTTAATGCATTAAAATAACAAACTAAAACGGAAATAAAAATGTATAAAAGTATAGACTTAATTATATATATAAAAAAAAAACGCAGATCAAAATTACTAACTAAAACTAAAATAAAAAGAGATAATGTAATAAAAATAATAATAATAATAATTAATGCTATAATAGTATCTCAATCATACTAAAATAGCACTGCCACTTTTGGTCACCAGAAGTGGCTCCTTTTCCCTAAAGGAAGAAAATGGGATTTTCTGTCTGTTTTTATGGTCCACCAGGTGAAAAATCCCATGCAAGCACGAGTAAAAATCAAGAGAGAGCTGCTTTTTGTTCTTTAGTTTGTGACAGATTTATCCCGGTCACCTTTTAAAATCTGCACATTGCTGAATATTTCTGCAAATGACTGGCAACCCTCCCCAGTAAGCATTGTCCAGCACTGCTGTATAAAGGATGCTTCTGCAGTGCTTCTGATGGGGAAGTCGATGTGGTTTCACAATTGTGCACATCCATGCAGTCTGCAGGTGGCTGAATATAGTTATCATTTGGCTGACTTGCATCATTTTCCCTTGTCACTGTATTTCTGCCACATTAGCACTAAGTTTAATGCAACTGAAGACATGTTTTTGCTTTATTATTTATCTGTAACCTTTTGCAGGGCTGATGCCTTTTAATGCAGGATGATACGGAGAGCTCTGCTAAATAAATGCATCTTTTTATCTCTGGTATTGAAGTTTTTCACTTTTAAATCATGGATTGTTGTATTTAACTAATCCGCTCAAGGCTTACTTGCTTATCTGTATGTTTGAACTAGCTGTTCTGTACAAGGCATGTTGCCAGGTCAGAAACGGCTTTAGGTTTAACACAGCGCTGTTTCATAGCACTAACTCCGTGCACTAAATCAAAGCCAGTGCCGTGAGGGTCTCAAGCCTCAGCTGACATGATTTAGAGATGGCTGGACGTGTCAGAGAGACAAACAGACACTACAACTTGCACGATGGCTTGAACAATGTATTGCAGCTTAGTTTGTGTTGATTTTAGTTCATCTTTTGTTGATGAAATGGTAACACAAAAATGCATAGAACAAGTCTTCAGGGCTCAGAGAAGTTAAAAAGAGGCATCTCAGCAGCTTATGATTTAAAATTTGGATATGTGGCCCAATATGATACGAGTCCCTCAAAAACAGTGTAGCTTTCATAGTTGTATTTATGTAAAATTATGAGCATAATGACCAGAAATAAGAATAATGATAATAAAAGGATTGATTCATTTATGTGAAAATTGGAATAGAATGACCATAGTAATAATAATAATAATAATAGCTGTTATATAATAGCACATGTTGTTGTTGTTTTTGTTCAAAACAGCTACAAATTAATGAGATTTTATTTAAACCAAGCACTGTATTCCCACTTTTTTTCTTTTACCGTATTTTCCGGACTATAAGTCACACTTTTTTTCATAGTTTGGCTGGTCCTGCGACTTTTAGTCAGGTGCGACTTATTTATCAAAATTAATTTGACATGAATCGAGAGAAATAAACTAAGAGACATGAACCAAGAGAACATTACCGTCTCCAGCCACCAGGGGGCGCTCTATGCTGCTCAGTGCTCCTGTAGTCTACACTGAAATCATAGAGCGCCCTCTGGCGGCTGGAGACGGTAATGTTTTCTCTTGGTGCTTGGTTCTAAATAAATGTGACTTATAGTCCGGTGTGACTTATAGTCCGAAAAATACGGTAAATGACTCAAGTTACTTACACTGAACTACCATAATCAGCAAAACACAAAAATCTTTAATGTTCTGTCAGTCTATTTAATTTTCCTTTTCACTTCTAATCATTCGTATAACCACAGTTTGTGCTTTGTGTGTTTCCCAGGGTATTTTCTCCGTCACCAACCCCCACACAGACATCTTCCTGCTGGCCCGAGTGGAAAAAGTGTTACAGAACGGCATCACCCATTGTGCTGAGCCCTACATTAAGACCTCCGACATCAGCAAGGTCTGGTGCTCAATAACAAACACATGCTTCAGGAGAACTGTAAAAAACTGTTCTTAGTCATGACGTCTTTCTGCTAGAATAGAGTGTTGCATAACACCAACAAGCTGGCTGCAGGGTCTGGGATGCATTTTAACGGCAAATGTCAGTCTGACGTGGAAAATAAAAGTATTGTAGAAAAATGTGTTGGCTGTTAAAGGCATAGTTCACCCAAAAATGAAAATTCTGTCATCGTTTACTCACCCTCGTGTCGTTCCAAACCTGTATGAGTCAGTTTCTTATGTTGAACATAGAAGATTTTTTGAAGATTGCTGGTAATCAAACAGTTGGTGGCTACCATTGACTTCCATAGCAGAAAAAAAATACCATGGAAGTCAATGGGAACCACCAACTGTTCGATTATCTCGAGTAAATGATGACAGAATTTACATTTTTGGGTGAACCATCCCTTTAAGTGATGTCTTGGGCCTGAATTGTCTTTTGTTAGTTCAAATGGAAACCAGAATGTTCTGTATAATGTTTCCATGCCTTTTTTATGTGTCTGTTTCTTAGACGGTACAGAAAGTCCTGAAGACTGCCAAGCAGACGTGTCAGCGGCTGGGCCAGTACCGGATGCCCTTCGCTTGGGCTGCCAAGTAAGACACAGAAACTCAATCCTTATTCCCTTAATGCACTAGTAAGGCTTAAATGATCTATGTTTTACCTCAAGTAGAAGTACGTGTCCTTCAAACTGGAATGTCACAGTCAGTGCTCTTCGGAAATTGCTTTAGTAAATATTTGGGTGATGTGTAAGTGTTTTAAAGTTCAAGGATATGTGTGTTGTGTTGTCAGACAGGTGTTCAAAGATTCCCAAGGCAGTTTAGACACTGAGGGGAAGTTCTCTCCGCTCTACCGCCAAGACAGTAGCAAGATATCCACTGAAGACCTCATCAAACTGCTGACAGATCTCAAGAAGTGAGGGATAATGTTTACTAGTGTGATTTTGCCCAATAAGAAATCTTCCTGGCCTGTAACAACAAACCTCCAAACAGTCGTAGTCCTAATTTGATCCAGAACCCACACACTAGCCTTCAATCAGAAAGAAGTGATGAGAATGGTGTAAAAGCCTTTAAGAGTAAACTTTCACTAAATTGTTGATGTGAACGATGTGTTCCACTTGGCAAAATCTCCGTCATTTACTATGAATGTACTTATTTGTTAGTTGTTTTATCGCACTATGAATGTTTTGAAGAGACATTTCTGTTCGTAGACCAGAGAAGAGCAAACTGCAGATAATCCCTGGACAAATTAACATCACTGTTGAGTGTGTACCTCCAGACTTATCAAGTAAGTTCGTTTGCCTGTTATTTATATTCCGTTGGCTTTTAATATTTGATAACACCTCTTTCTAAATCCATAATGCGTAGACTTTTTAAAATTCTCAGTAACAATTTATTTAAAGGCACATTTTTAGCATATGATGCAATTTATAACACATAGAAGCAAAGTCCATTTATAAGTGAATGGTTTTTGATCATCGTTTGGAACACTGAGAGCATGGTTGCACTGAATGATGTCACTTCCTGGGTGACAGTTTTATGGAATGTGGAATGTTCAATTTTTTTTGGAATGGGGAAAATCATGCAATGTCAAATAAACATGCTTCTGTCAAATATTAACTAATTAAATAATAATATTTTTTTTTTTGTATTTTTTATTGAATCTCTGTTTAAAAGATTGTATCACTGGAATGTGACTTTAATAGTTTGATGCAATCTGTATTAGGAATACAGTCTTTTTCGAAACAGCTTCTGTTTCCAGATGAACAGAACACAACATGAGAGTTAACATATAACGTATGATATTTAATGTATAACCTATCTCTTCTCAGATTCGGTCACATCCTTTTATATTCCTGTGAAGCCGTTTGAAGAGCAGTGTGAGAGGGTGTCCGTGGAAGTGGAGGAGTTTGTCCCACAAGAGGCCAGATACAACCACCCATTCACCATCTACAAGAACCATCTCTACATCTATCCCCAGCAGCTCAAATACGACAATCAGAAGACATTTGCCAAGGTGAGACTCCCCACACTTCCCAAAGCTCATCCTGGGAAGCTGTGGATGGTGGAGCAACAACAAGCTCCATCGAGCTGCAACAATGTCTGCCGCCGTGCTTTCAGACATAAGGCTCTATGAACAGCCCCAGGGATTTTATTCATAATCAATTCACCAAAGATCCTATCTGTAATTAAACAGACTTCAGGAGTGATTGTGTCCTCCTCTGCTCCACTGCTGGCAGTTTGCCCTGTTACTCTCCAACTTCTAATTTAGAGAGGCTACCAAACATATTTTTATATATATACAATTTATTTCTTCTAATGTATGCAATGCAGTCTGATACAGTGTCTGTTCTTTCTTCCAGGCTCGAAACATTGCAGTTTGTGTTCAGTTCAAGGATTCTGATGATGAAGGAGTCGCCCCGTTGAAGGTGACCTTAAACGTTTTTTCTGTGTGTGGCACTAGTTTAATTCCAGCTGTTTGTTAATATTTAATAATCAGTGACATGTTTGTGTGATTGATGAGATACTGTTTGCTTTTAGTGCATCTACGGCAAGCCAGGGGATCCACTTTTCACCACCAGTGCTTTTGCTGCAGTTTTGCATCACAATCAGTCCCCAGAGTTTTATGACGAGGTGCGATCCGTATATTATCATGAAGTGTTATTGTTCTGAACAACTGCACAGCAATACAATAGCTCCAGCTCACTTTGAATAATCTGTATATGTCTATCAAGCGGTGACAACACAATTTATTATTGACATATAGCCCTACATTATTATTGAGATGATCTAAAACTATTACATTTAGTTTATGAACATTTGATCAGACTGAGGCATAAACAGCACAAAGCACGTCTAGGATATGAATAGCCGAATCATTCCAGAGCCACATCCTGTTGGGCTTCACCAGACCCTCAGGGCCAGCATATTAAAGACAGATTGTTTGTTCAGTCGATGAATGAGTCACAAGACATGAGCAGACAGTATGCACAGACGAGAGTCTAGTGATGTCATCAGCTGGTGAGCCTTAAAGGAGAACAGATCTGTGATGAACTCTTGAAACGAATCACGTTGACATGATTACACACTGTTTTTTATGAGTCATGATTAGGCTTAAAGAAAAACAGAAACTGGTAAAGATTTCACTAACGTTCAAATATTTTAATTTCTGTCACAGATTAAGATTGAGCTTCCTGTTCATGTCCACGAGAAGCATCACGTTCTGTTTACTTTCTACCACATAAGCTGTGAGCTTGGCAACAAAACCACCACTAAGAAACGGGATGGAGTGGAAACACTGGGTGAGTGTGTTGCATACTCTATAGACTTTCACAATATTCTTGCGTTTGTGTGCATTAGAGGCTTCTTTCAGAAATCTTACTGACAGCATACAATTGAATGGTTGTGTGTGTGTTTGTGTGTATGTGAGGAATATACCTTTAACTCTTGCTCTCTACAGTGGGTTACTCCTGGGCTCCTTTATTGAAGGATGGCAGAATGCAGTCCTCAGAGCTACAGCTTCCTGTGTCTGCTAATCTACCAGCCGGTTACATGTGTGACAAAAACCAAGACTCAGAGAAGGTGAAACCTAACTTTCAGAAAGCTCACACTGAAAACTCATTGTTTATTGGTTGGGTTGTTGACTGGTGGCTTGGTTAGGCTGGTGGGATTGATTGATTGGATTGGGTTTTTTTTTTTGCAGTGTTTTCAAAGCATCAAATGGGTGGAGAATGCCAAACCTTTATTTAAAGTGCGAGCATATGTAGCATCAACAATTTACACTCAGGTATGTTGATCTGACCTTAATATTGTTCAGACAAATTCCATTGTCCTGAACAGAGAGTAATGACATGTTTTGTTAAAACCAAAAGCATTAAATCTAGTAACCCTCGTCCTTCCAGGATTTGCACCTTCATAATTTCTTCCAGTATTGCCAGCTGATGAAGTCTACGTCACAGGGCAGTCCTGCTGAACTCGTCAAGTACCTAAAGGTTGAAAACCGAAGTGTTCTTGGTTCCTCTGAGTTTTCATCAGCCATTACTCAAGACTATAGTGTCACATAACCTCTTTCATATTCCTGTCTCATTTCCAAGTGCCTACATGCAGTAGAGACTCAGGTCATCATCAAGTTCCTGCCAACGGTGCTCGTTCAGCTCTTCGAAGTCCTCACTATGCCAAGCAAAGAGAGCCAAGATATTGCTGTCAACTCCACACGGTGATTTACCACTTTATTTGTCTCCTCGGAAAGACAGAACTTCTGTATTACTGTTTTGTATGCAGACTGGCCGATGCATATTGTATGGTCTTTTTATTTCATGCGATTTGAAGCGCGTGCCTCTGTTTTTCTCAGGGTAATCATTCACATAGTGTCTCAGTGTCACGAGGAGGGTCTGGAACATTACCTACGCATGTTTCTGAAGGTACAACATCAAGGCTTTCTGTTAAACCTGGCATTGCCATGTATTTGGTGATTGGAGGACCACATTCGACCATGTTAAAAGCCAGGTGCAAAAGCAGTTTTAGTTTAAAAGATTAATAACAAAAGAATAATACAAAAGAAAACAAGTTATCTAATCCTTTGCAAACTATTATAGTATAATTAATTATTAGTCTAATAACCAATTAACAATTCCTTTCATAGTTGCAAAATCCTCACCTTTCAGTGACAACTCACCAAATAAATCACCTATGAAATTTTAGGTCAGCATTGCCGTCTAATCAGCCAATATTTTTCTTAAACAGCCTGCATAGCACTTCATCTTTCATAACACGGGATTTTGACCAAATATATTCGGATATTTGTATTAATTTGATCACAAAAATATTGATTTGTGTGATCAAATTAATACAAATATCTGAATTATTAAATTTCAACATGCGACAGTGATATCACCGTAACTGCTTTGTTGGCTTTTCTTTTAAACAAGTGTAAATAAACCCAATATTTTATTTTGCAGTATGTGTTTCGGATCAACAACACAACTTCAGCAAGCTCTGTGTCCACACATGAAGTTTTGGCTACAGCAGTGACTGTGATCCTCAAACAAACTGCAGACTTCAACACCTGCAACAAACTCCTCAAGGTGACCCAACTTTTCGGAATATGACCAACTCTTTTTGTGCAGCAGAGGGCGCTGTTGTGTTTATTGTCTATTATCTTTTTGATTTCCCTCAGAATTGCGGTTTATTGTCCATGTCATTTATGAGGAATTGGTGGGTTGTCCTAAAAATACTACACCCAAATAATATGACTGTACCACTGGAACATTCTCATTGTATTAAATTCAATGGAACCACCACATTTCAAATGTGACCCTGGACCACAAAACCAGGTTTAAGTCGCTAGGGGATATTTTTAACAATAGCCAAAAAAACTTTGTATGGGTCAAATGTATCGTTTTTTCTTTTATGCCAAAAATCAACAGGGTATTAAGTAAATATCAAGTTCCATGAAGATATTTTGTAAATTTCCTACCATAAATATATAGTTTTGATTACAATATGCATTGCTAAGAACATTAAAGGTGATTTTCTCAGTATTTAGATTTTTTTGCACCCTCAGATTCCAGATTTTCAATATATTCAGTATTGTCAGATCCATATCAACCCAACATTAATCGAAACCTTATTTATCCAGCTTTCAGATAATGTGCTATAAATAAGGGTCAGTTCTCAAAATTGACCCTTATGACTGGTTTTGTGGTCACATATAGACTTTGCGTCTCCTTAAAGTCTTTACATAAACATTTCCAAGGACACAGTTTTTTGGAATTCGGTTCTCAACGCTTTCTTAGAACTAGGTTTGAGGGAACTTGCTTTTACATAATTAGATAAGAGAATACTGGTTTGACTTTGGCTGGTGTCAGAGATCATATCGTAGTGTAGTAGAATAATAAGTCCATTGTTTCAGCTAGACTGTTCAATTTTATTTTTGTGTTTATGCTGTGGTATAGTGTATAAAATTCATATATAGTGGCACACATTCATATTATTGTGATATCATAATGCATACATATTAATATTATTATAGTATTATTTTAGATTTAATCTTATATTTTTATTCAAAATGTTTGTTTGTTCTTTGAAAGACATTGGTGCTTTTATTAAGCAAGCAAAGATGCATTAAATAAATCACATTTATAATGTTACAAAATAATTCTATGTCAAATAAATGCTGTTCTTTTGAATTTTCTATTTTCTAAAAAAAAAAATTAGGATTGATGATAAAGAGATTTTTTTTTTAGCACAGAATATGCATATTAGAAATAAGGCATTTTGCATTACAGGAATTAATTATATTTGAAAATATATTAAAATATTTTCAAATATAATTTTGTTTAAATATTTTCTATGTTTTTACTGACCTCAGTCTTTTGAATGCTAATGTGTGTGTGTAATATGGCCTCAGTATCTATATATATCTCAAGTGTTTATGTATTGGCACACATTTATGATGTTCATCTGTGTTATTATTGTTATTAAATCCTGTCTTGTCTTACAGTATTCATGGTTCTTCTTTGAGACCATGGCCAAGTCAATGGCACAATACCTCATGGACGGCAACAGAATGAAAGTTAGTATAATCCTTTCCCATATTTTACACTTTAAAGTAATCTCAAAGAAACTTCTAAATCAGTTAGAGGAATGTATAGGACATTCCTTTCCAATTTCTTTTCTTAGTGATCATCTTCGGTAAAGCATAGCTGGATGTAAATAATCCTGGGCTGTCGAGCAGGATGTTGCTCTCCACTTTTGGCTTTTGTAAATATCATGCGGTTAACTTCCTCGTTCTTCAGATGTGTGCATGATCAAGGTATCTGGGAGGAAACACACCCGTTAAACTCATAAACAAAGCTGCGCTGTACTGTACTATTGACACAGAGTTGCCTTTTGCATGTACAATGAGTGCTTAACAGTTTCAGCTTTCTGTCAGTCCATCCCAAACATGTTCAGACCTATCTGACATGCCATGCATGGCTCCAGACTAACATTTGGGAGCAGTGGCGCCAGCACCACTAAGTTCTGCAGATGGTGGCGCTGGGGGTGGTGTGTGGGGCTATTCAAAATAAAGATCATTTAATCAGAAAATTAGCATTGTTTTGCATTAATAAGTGCAGTTACTTCTAATATTTCATGCTTATTTCTTGTGTATTTTTCTTTAGTTTATACAGATTTGACAGTAAAGCACTAAGCTTGAGTTAAGATGCATACAAAATCAATTTTATTAACAACAGCAACAGGTGCAAAATCTACTTCTTATATACAGAGAATTTATATATTCCACTCTTATTAAATGTACCATTATTCTTCTAGCATATGGAGCTGACCAGCTTCAGTGATTATGTGTGATTTAGTAGCTAAAGTTTGTGACCTTTCTTACTTTATACATGAAAAAAAAGTCAAATTGTGACAAAATTTGATTTCTTGATGATTTGGAATTTTATAATAGTGATTTTGTAATTTCAAAATATAGAGGAAAAAAATTGCCAGTACATCCTCCTATGCTGCTGTCTACTGGTTATAATTGTGATTTGATGTATTTTTTTTTTTTTACAATTTTACATAAGTGTGTGTTTACCACAAAGTATATTTTGTTCATCCCATTAAAAATAACATTCACACTGGATCATTTTAGAGCATTAAAGTGCTGGAAATAGTCGCATCGGCAGAAAAAATGGTCCCAAAATGCCATTTGGTCACAGTCTGGGGCCCTGCATTGAATCCTTTTTGCATACTTGAATCTGTGACTCGTGTATGTCAGGCTGGTGTGTAAAGTCTGTTGTTCAAACATAACTTCAGCACAACAGATTGCATACACACACACACACACACAAAATGTTTTCTCAGTTGTTCAAATTGGACTTCAATAGGGTTCGATTATCTAAGCTATCGACAGCTGAAATTAAATCAGATAAAATCCTGCATTACTTACAAATGAGCATTTCCAACAATGTGGTACTCACAGCATTGCTATGTGACTTTTGATGATGTGAAACCACCTACTGTGCATTTCCTGCAGATGCCTCGAGCGCAGAGGTTTCCAGAATCGTTCCAGCAAGCGCTGCAGTGCCTGCTGTTGTCAATCATGCCTCACATCACCATACGCTATGTGGAGATCCTAGAGGAGGCCCGCTGCGTCAACTTTAGCCTGGCCTGCTTCATCAAGGTGAGGATTTTAATAAGGTCAGGCCTAACTCTTTACAGCACAGCTGTTAGACATGTGTCTTGAGCACAAACTAGCACTCAGTTTCGTATTAAATATTTCATTTTAATCTTTATTTTTGCCATTTCCGTTTTATTTTTCAGTTTAATTGTTTGAATTGCATTGTCTACATGCTCTTTAAAAATGCGCACAAGTTGCACAAGTTGCACTTTAACCTTTAACCTTTCAAGTGCCATTCACTATAATAATTAAACTGAAGAGATAAAAGTTTGTAGAACCTTCACCTGTTTAATCTCCTGGAGCAAATACCCCACGATCAGTGATTTTATCAACTTTTATCTAGTAATAGCTATTATTTGAAGTGTTTCAACATTTGGGCTTGGTCACCAGAAGAGTGTGTTATGATGAAAATGTTTTTGTAGTCACTACTGTATCTGTCATTCGGTCAAGCTTAATTCGTGTCTACATGTCTGGCCTACGTTGAAGATATTGAAGCAAACTTAAACCTGCTCCTCTTTCTCCTCACTGTCAAACAGATTTGATTGTTCATATATAATATGTCTACTATAAGTTTAATTGCACTTCACTCTTGATTATTGTTTTTTTTTCACATAAACTCATTGTGTGGCATTACATTGTTGTGATTGCAACTCTCCTCCTGCACAGCGCTGCCTTACGTTCATGAACCGAGGATTTGCTTTCAGCTTGATAAATGATTACATGTGTGGCTTCGGCCTGAAAGATCCAAAGGTAAGCAACAGTTCAACATGCATTACATGCTCAAAGCAATACAACTTACAGTTAATCAGTAGGTTATTGATATTAATTGGTATACTTTTTCTTATTTCAACACGGTGGTCTTCAAGGAAACATTAGAGAGTTTTAGATGTTTCCAGTTCAATTCTGCTATAAAGTACAATGACTTTTCTTTGTTCTCATACTAAAACATGTCAAATCTGAACAGTATAACAATGATTTCAGTGTTCTTAATTTCTCTTTCTTGAAAAAATTGGTATGAAGAAATTCCTTTCTTTAGGTTTTGATTCTTCAGAGATCTTCTTCTCTGTGTGGTCTTTCATAACAGACATCCAGATAATGAGTGTGACATGTAGGTTTTTTTGTGGAAAAGCTTCTCTGCGCTCTTCTTCTGTGCTGTTGATATCGCAAGAGTTTTATTGTGGGATATCATCTCATAAGATCATGTATGACTCATTTTGACTTGCAAATTCAATGTGCCATAGCCTGTCTAGAATCCGAATCAGAATGACAAGAGCTTTATTTCCAAGTTTGTTTACACACAAAAGGAATTTGACTTGACGACAGGAGCTTCCAGTGTAGACGAAAGCACAAAGATATAATAATAACACAGTAGGGATGTAATATAACACTGATAAAAAAAAAGAAAGCCTAAATAATGTACTATATATACAGAAATAGAAGTATAGGAAAAAAAACTATTGTTTAGATAAATGTACAGGTATGTTATTAGTGTGCAGATATGTTATTTACAAAGTGTGCATTTTAATATAAATATGTCAGATAACTATATTAATGTTATGGACAGTGTATAATTATGATGATTAATTGTTAACAGTTTGGAAAAACTGTTTTTGTGCCTGGCTGTTCTGGTGGTCAGTGCTCTGTAGCGCCGACCAGAAGGGAACAGGTGGAAGAGACATTGGTCTGGGTGTGAGGAGTCCAAGGTGATTTTTTTTTTTTAGCCATTTTCCTCACTCTGGAGATGTAAAGATCTTGGAGGCTGGGCAGAGGGGAACCAATTATCCTTTCAGCAGTCCTGACTGTCCATTGTAGTCTCTTGATGTCAGATTTGGTAAACCAGAACCTAACCAGACAGTTATGGATGAACAAAGGACAGACTCAATGATGGCAGACCAGAACTGTTTCAGCAGCACCTGTGTGGCAGGTTGATTTTACTCAGCCAGCGAAGGAAGTACAAGCTCTACTGGGGCTTTTTTTTTTGCAATGGAGTCTATTATACAACTCGACTCGGGATGGCTCAGTATGATACGGTACGGCTCGACTCGGTTTGCATTTTCACTGCAGTTAGTATCACTTTAGAGTGGGCGGGATTATTCAGAAGTCGTTATTGTTGCGTCGCCACTACTGCTACGACTGGATCCACTTCTTTGCTGTCAATGAAAGGAACATCTCTACTTTCTCAACAGACAAAGAAACAGCCATTTTAGGGTTGTTAAAAAGGTGCACTCGTTCAAAACAGTTGTGTTCAATCCTTCGCTGGCTCTACTGATTTAAATCTAGCGGTTCTGTTGTGTTTGTTTCACAATTTCAGTGATGCAGGGAGTGAACGTAGTGGTAGTGTAGGTAAGGTAGTGATCCTGCCAATCAGTGATCAGTAGAGTTTACACGTTCACTTGGAACCTCAACCGAGGTGGTACTAAAAAAGCACCAGGTACCAAGTACTGTTCCCAGTGGAAAACCCCCCAAAAGTGAACCGTACCGTGCCATACCATGCAGTGGAAAAGCGCCATATGTTATAAAAATATTCGCATATTAGAATGATTGGGAAAGATCATGTAACATTTAAACAGCCTTCTGTCTTCTGTCTGTTTTCATCACTTTTGCTTTAATTCTCTGCACTGAATCGTTCGCTAAACTGAACATCCAATCATAGCTATCATAGCTCTCACTCTCGCCGACAGCTCCTTTATGAGGCCAGTGACTGTAGTGTCATCTGTGAACTTCAGGAGCTTGACAGAGGTGTCCTCTGAAGTGCAGTCATTCGTGTAGAGAGAGAAGAGCAGTGGGCAGAGCACAGATCCCTGAGGGTCGCCAGTGCTGATGGTGATAGTCCTGGATGTGAGTTTGCATAGCCTCACTAGCTGCTGCTTGTCTGTCAGGAAGCTGGTGATCCACTGACAGATGGAGGTGGGCATGGAGAGCTGTAAGAGTTTGTCTGAGAAAAGGTCAGGCATGATGGTATTAAAGGCCAAACTGAAGTCCACAAATAGGATCCTTGCGTAATTCCCAGGTCTGTTGAGATGTTGTAGGATGTAATGCAATCCCAGTCCATAATGATGCTTGATCATTTGCTGAAAGCTCTTTTCTCAGCCTTTTACGAGTTTTTTTTTTTTTTTTTACCACTCTGATCTCCTGTCTAGACTGCAAAGCTGGGAAAACAGAAGCAAATGATGAATTTTCATTATGCACTGTAAAAATGATTGTTGATAATCTAAAAAAATGTCAGGCATGCACGATATAAATAGAAGCATATAATTCGATTTTTATTATTTTTTTCAGTATAAATTTATATTGGATGTTTAATTGTGCATTTTTATTTCCACCTGTGATTACATTTAGATTACCTTAGCTGACATTTAGATAAATTACATTTTGTAAAATTGTTACATTTAATTCATGCTTTACATTGCAGTGTTGTAATGCCTAAATTCACTTGTAGAATTTGAAATAATACATTACAATTAAACAAAATATTATATTATGGGCATTTGATATTGGTTATCGGCAATAACAGTTTTAATATTATACTTCCTAATTTGTAATCACTGTAACAGTTCCTTAATAACAAGAGTTGCTGTCTCTGTTGCTGAACTCGGACATTAATTAAAACATGAACGTAGCTTGTCAGAACTTGTACAGATATGCTTTTGCAGTAAATCTGTTTTATCTCACTTATCACTTTTTTTTTGCAATGTTTACAGGTGCTTACAGAGATGAAGTTTGATTTCCTCATGACGGTTTGCAACCATGAGCACTACATTCCTCTAAACCTGCCCATGGCATTCGGCCGAACCAAGTTGCAGCGAGTCCAGGGTAGGTCTCTCCACCCCCCAACTATCTTTCCATGGCTCTTCTTGCCCTCATCCTCCCCTCCAACCCAGTCTAACAACTTCACCACAACAGCACCATTCCTTACGCCATGTAACGTGAACCTGAAAACCTAGCTATACAAGGATTTAAGTGTCACGAAATGGGGCGTGATGACGGTCAAGCTTAACATATAATTTAAGGCATGAATCACCCTAAACACTGGATTTGACAAGTTCAGGTATAATTAATTTAATGGCTGTCATGAGTTTTAGAAAAGAATAAAAAACAGACTCTTTTTAACTGAAATGTTCAGTGAGTCAGTGTTGAGTGTCTCCTCTTTAACACAGTTCAAATGAAGTTCAGATAAAATTACTTCTCAGTCTTTTCATTAAGGCCCGGGATAAGCTTACTAACATAAAACACATGTGTGCACTGTAAATGATGAATACTGTGCACAGTATGTACACTACTTTCTGCAGTTTGGCATCAGTATGGTTTTTAATGGTTTTGAAATCTCACCGGGCTGTATTTATTAAATCAAAATACTGCAAAAATGGTAAATATTTTTTCACTGGTTTCTATGTTAATTTATTTTGGCTAAGATGAGGTTTTAGTGGTTCATTTTCAATGGAAGAAATGTTGCAGGTAGCTGTTTTTCATCATGCCTAGTTTCTAATGGCCTGAACCGCAAAAGATACGATTTTCACTGCTGATGCTTATCATTGATCAATCGGAGATAAATCACTGCATTTGGCTTTTATGTAGTCAAAAGACATGGAAGACATGGAAAACATGGAAAAATATAATATTCACTGTGATTTTCCTGTAGTTTGTGAAACTAATATACATATTCACACAAAGATGCAAACATATATTTATATAAAAGGAGTTAAAAACAACAAAAAAAGTTCACTTATTTGATCAAATTGCAGGGAAAACAGTGATAGTGTGAAATATGTGACCATGGACCACAAAACCAGTCTTAAGTTTAACTAAGTGTGAATAAGTAAGTTATTTAATCAACTGAAAGCTGAACAAATAAGCTTTCCATTGATGTATGGCTTGTTAGGATATGACAATATTTGGCCGAGATACAACTATTTGAAAATCTGCAATTCAAAATCGCCTTTAAAGTTGTCCTTTTAGTTCTCAGCAATGCATATTACTAATCAAAAATTAAGTCTTGATATATTTACAGTAGGAAATTTACTAAATATCTTCATGGAACATGATCTTAACTCAATATCCTAATGATTTTTGGCATAAAATCTAAATGTCTAAAAATATACTCCAGAGACTTAAGACTGGTTTTGTGCTCCAGGGTCACATATGATTAGAAAACATTAACTTTAAATTGCACACAGCCACACACCCTCACAGCTTCACTCCCACCACTGAAAATGGCAATCCTGCATGATTGCTTCCTTTATTCATTATTTCAGATTTTATTTCGTATGCGGCGGAGTGTTTCGGTGTCGTAGGTAGGTGATGCCGACCCAAACGCACTTCCAGTCGTCAGATAATCATCCTGATAACCTCACTAATTGCCTTGCTTTGCTCCTGCATCACTCATCAATCGCTGTCTAACTGCATTTGACACTTCAGGTTGACGCCTTTGCTTTTTCTGTCACCAAGCATAACACATTTGCTATGCTCTGATGAAATTCAATGAGTAAATGTGTATTGTCAGAGGATTTTTTATATGATTTTACAAAACAGAAATGAAAAGGGCAGTGTTTTTACACTACCTGAGACGTTTGTTGCTGTAATGAAGCGTATCCTATATTTGTCTGTCTTGTCCTGTCCTCACTTGCTCTTTTTATCTATGTAATATACTAAACTTAGAGAACGAGTGCGGAAACATCTTGTGTGCATTTGTTATAATCTGATTTTTATTACTGTTGTTGTTTAGAAAAATGTGGGGAAATGTGTCTCTTCTGTTTTCTGTTCAGATCACAGTGAATTCAAAAGTTATTGTTCAGCCAAAAATAGTTTTCATCATTTACTCACCTTCACGTTTTGCCAAAACTAAATATATTGTTTTTCAGTATTTCAGTAGCATTTTCCATTCATTGAGTGTTCACAGTGACCTAAGCTCCAAACGTGACAGAAAACATTGTAGACGTAGTTCAGATGACAAATACTGCCATTCAAAAGTTTAAGGATTCAGAAGAAGTCTCTTCTGCCCTGTTGCACTTATTTGATCACAGTAATATTTTTAAATATTGTAATTCATTCATTTTAATGACAAAACAGCATTTTCAGCATCAGTACTCCAGTCTTTAGTGTCACATTATCCTTCGGAAATCTTTCTAATATGCTGATATCTGCTCCAAGGGACAGGGGAAGTTGTGGCCTAATGGTTAGAGGGTTGGGCTCCCAATCGAAGGGTTGTGAGTTCTAGTCTCGGGCTGGACGGAATTGTGGGTGGGGGTAGTGCATGAACAGTTCTCTCTCCACCTTCAATACCACTTGCCCTTGAGCAAGGCATCGAACCCCCAACTGCTCCCCGGGCGCCGCAGCTTAAATGGCTGCCCACTGCTCCGGGTGTGTGCTCACAGTGTGTGTGTGTGTGTGTGTTCACTGCTCTGTGTGTGTGCATTTCGGATGGGTTAAATGCAGAGCACAAATTCTGAGTATGGGTCACCATACTTGGCTGAATGTCACTTCACTTTCAAAAAAATAAAAAAAATGGCAGTGTATATTATGTAAGATTTCTGAAGCCAAACCACATCTCTGTGTGAGGAAAATACTTCAAATCTTCCTCTACGCTGAGGCTGAATCATGTCTCATCATGAATCATCATCAATTAAACTCTGATTTATTTAGTCTAGCTTAAAATAAATCATTTGTTCACTGAGCCAGTTTTCACTTTGAGAAGATTCTTCAGATACTCTCCTTTTGCATTTCAAGGATTAAATAACATCATGCATGCCTAAAGCAACATGAGGGTGAGTAAAAACGGACAGAATTTCCCATTGTTCGTGAATAACTACTTGTCGGCCGTGGATAAAAACTTGTCATCAGGATTACTGTATTGTTGTCAAAGGCTATTTATAATTGCATGATCTATTTTCAATAATAATAATAATACTACATGCTTTCAAGGTTTTTCTGTCACTCTTTATCTTCTGTTTGATGTCTGGAATGCAGTGAAGTCTGCTTTCAGAAAGCATTTGAAAGTAGCCAGCCATCTAGACACTGTCTTTTCATTTGAATTTTGCCTTTCACTATCACAAATGTCAGTGACTCAACACAGGAGCCTTACCTGTTACACCTGTATGTTAAGCACCATTTGCATATATGCATCTTTAAAAGTACTGCGTCTTTAGGATGCATGAAATGAAAGTGTTGCTTGTTACTTTTAATAAAAGGCCACACCGATTGCAAAAACATGCGCATAATACTGTAAATGCAAAAATGACATATTACTAGACATATTACTAGTACGGAACGCCACTGACCCTGAAATAATGTGTTTCAGATCAGAGTTTGGAGTACAGCCTGACTGAGGATTACTGCAAAAACCATTTCCTGGTGGGTCTGCTCCTGCGAGAGGTTGCTGAAGGACTCCAGGGCTGCCCCGAGATCAGACAGCTGGCTGTCGCCGCACTCAAGAACCTCGTGATCAAACATGCCATGGATGACAGATACAATGCTTTTAAGGTAAACGACATAGTTATACAAACATGCATTGTTTCAGAAAGGACAGGTCAATTTCTGTCCCTGCTGCTAAATAGACAGTTGTCATTAGGGCTCAAGCCCGAAGGGGCGAAGAGCCCTATTGTTCTTCTAAGGATTATTCTTGTTATTATTATTTTTATTTTTTATTAAACCTTCCGGGGTGTTTTGGGGGCCTTAACATGCTCAAAAACTCTTGAAAATTGGCACACACATTGGAATCTGCGGCCATCAGGACGCCGCAGAGGTTGGGACCAGGGCGTGGCACAGGGGCTCTACAGCGCCCCCTGGAAGACAGTCAGAATTCTTGAACCATAGCTCACACACACTTGCATGTATTTATATGAAACTCGGTACACTTATAGATCTCATTGAGCCGAACAACTTTCACACTTTATGTCATAGGCTCCGCCCAACAGGAAGTCAGCTATTCAGGGCTGTTTAAAAAAAGCATGCTCTGGAATTTGAAATACTCCTCTGAGGTTTTCAACCCGTTCACCACGAAACTCGGTGAACATGATCTCAAGACATTGAGGATGAAAAATTGCGAGGGGATTTTTGATATCTCGAACGGTTTGCCCGTGGCGAGGCGTGGAACTTATGGCAAGAAATGAGAAACAGGAAATGTCTAATAACATCCACATACATTTCCTGAATTTGATCAAACTTCATGGGTTTGTTCGTTGTATGATACCGATTGTATATATGTGGCTATTAAGAGTCAACGTTATAGCGCCACCAACTGGCAGCAGGAAGTGTGTCATTTTCCAAATGCTTTGAATTCAGCATCTTATTTTTACTCGATTTACTTAAAACTTCATCAGAATAATGACAAAACACGGCCGATGTAAATCTGTTGTGGGGATATTGATATCTGATATAGTGTTGCCATGGCAACGTGTCAAACTTGAATGTTCTGTTATGGTGAGTTTGAGGCAGACAACAAGCTCAGATTTACATGAAACTCAAAACACATATCAGTATTAGTGATAGCTAGACAATGGCAAAAGCTTTTAAAAGGGCGTGAAGGAGGCACTCTATAGCGCCACCTTTTGTCAAAAGTGGGGGGGTTAGTTTTAGCTACAGACACCAAACTTGGTACATAAATTGTTCTTTTCAAGACGGACAACTTTCTAATTCACAGTCATCAGCTACGATCAACAGGAAGTCGGCTATTTTGATTTGAATGTGTATTTTTGAGATTTTACAGTTGTGAATTAATGAATACTCCTCACAGGGGAAGTACACTATACACACCAAACGTTGTCTACATGAAGAAAAAACATCGAGGAACTTAAATTGCGAACAGATTTTGGTTAGCTTGAACGGTTTTGTCGTGGTGATTTTTTGAAATGACAGTAAAAAGTGAAACATTAATCGTCTTGTATTTTTAAATTGCAGCTTCCAAACCTTTAAAAAACATTTTTAATTTAGAAAACCAGTGATTCTGAGGAAATATGCATAGTTTCATGACTTTACAGCACTGTATGATTAAAAGAAAATTAAAAAACTGTCAGACATCTGATCTCACTCTGTCACTCTGTGTGCTGACTCTGTGTGTGTGTGAGTGTGAGTGGGGGAGGGGTGTGAGCTGAGTGGCAGACAGACAGAGAGAGAGAGAGAGAGAGAGAGAGAGAGAGAGAGAGAGAGAGATGGAGAGAGAGAGAGAGACTTAAACATCTCTTTAATCACCAGAAAAAAAACTTTATTTTAAATAGTTATTTTTTTGTTGTTGTTGCTAATTGTGCTGTTATCATTACATCTTAAGAAATATCTTAGGCCTTATCCTTTTCTGACAGTTTCAGGGATTTAAAAAAATCCTAAAAAACCTTATTTGTGCTGCAAATAATAATTTCAAACTCATTTGATACTGACCTCTGTCACCCTGTGACATGACATTTATTTGAATTTACATAATCTCAAGGATGTAACAGTAAAACTGTTCAGCTCACAGATGAAGACTAAGCTTTAATGCAAGCAGAACTATTTCACAAATGCTTATAGGTTAATGAAATCATAACAAAACACTTTTAAATTATTTAAGGATTTGGTAACACTTTAAAATAATGTCTCAATTGTTAACATTAGTAAATGCATTGGTAACACTTCATAATAGCTGCAATTCTTAGCTAAGCATTAGTAAATAGTCAGTTCATGCTTTATATAGCCTTCTCCCAAAATTAATATTTTAGTAAGCATTTTATAAATACAGCTATAATTAAATTGTTCATGGTTTATATGCACATTTATTTTGAGGAGATTAAAGGCTGTAATCTCCCTAAAAAAATGTAAAATAAAAAATAAAATAAATAAAATAAACAAACACAGAACTCATAAATATTTATTTCAAGATGCAATAAAAGAAAACTGTACACTTGAATTTATATATATATATATATATATATATATATATATATATATATATATATATATATATATATATACACAATTGCATAAGTTTATATTTAAAAATGTTTAGCAAGTGTACAGCTAATAATAATAATAATGCATTTTATTTAGTTTTAGCTACAGAAACCAAACTCGGTACTTAAATTGTTCTTATCAAGACGGACAACTTTCTAATTCACAGTCATAAGCTACGATCAACAGGAAGTCAGCTATTTTGATTTGAATGTGTATTTTTGAGATTTTACAGTTGTGAATTAATGCATACTCCTCACATGGGAAGTACACTATACACACCAAACTTTGACTACATGAAGAAACAACATCGAGGAACTTAAATTGCGAACGGATTTTGGTTAGCTTGAACGGTTTTGACGTGGTGATTTTTTGAAATGACAGTAAGAAGGGAAACATTAATTGTATTGTATG
The DNA here is from genome assembly GCF_003368295.1 of Carassius auratus. NCBI lineage: Eukaryota > Metazoa > Chordata > Actinopteri > Cypriniformes > Cyprinidae > Carassius > Carassius auratus. The sequence goes on along the minus strand of NC_039249.1, from coordinate 4,570,193 downwards.
TCTAAATTGCAGCTTCCAAACACTTCAAGGCATGTTTTCATACAGAGATCAAATCATTCTGAGGAAATATGCATAGTTTCATGACTTTACAACACTGTATGGATAAAAGAAAAGAAAAAACTGTCAGACTTCTCAACTGACATGATCTCACTCTGGCCACTCCGTCTGTGTGAGGAAAGGGAGGGGGAGAGGGAGGGGGAGTGTGAGTGTGAGGGGGTTGGTGACTGTGAATCTTTGGTGACTGACAGTGTGTGTGAATTGTAGGGAGGGGCTGTCTGGCAGAGAGAAAGAGAGAGAGAGAGAGAGAGAGAGAGAGAGAGAGAGACCTAATCATTCCTTTAATAATCAGGAAAAAATATATATATTTTAAATTGTTATTGTTTTTGTTGTTGCTAATGGTGGTGTTTTTTTCCTTTCATCACAGGTTAAGAAATCTCTTAGGCCTTATCCTTTTCTGACAGTTTTAGGGATTTAAAAACATCCTAAGAAGCCTTATTTGTGCTGCAAATTATAATTTCAAACTCATTTGATACTGACCTATGACAACCTGTGACGTGACATGACATTTATTAATCTCATGGATGTAACAGTGAAACTCTTCAACTGACAGATTAAGCTGCAATGCAAGCAAAACTATTTCACAAATGCTTATAGGTCATTAAAATCATTACAAAACACTAATAAATTATTAAAGGGTTTGGTAACACTGTATAATAATGTCTAATTTGTTAACATTAGTAAATGCATTGGTAACACTTTATAATAACTGCACTCATTAGCTAAGCATTAGTAAATAGTTCATGATTATAAAGCCTTTTCCCTTAATAATAGTCATTATTAAGCAGGAATACATCTCTAAATACATTGTTCTTGGTTCAAAAGCACATATATTACAAAGGAGATTAAAGTTTCAGTTGTCTTATAAAATAAATCAATAAACACAACCCAGTTTGATTCAGAATTCAGAAATATTTATTTCAAGATGCAATAAAAGGAAACTGTACACTTGAAAAGGTTTTGAGCGATTCTTGAAGGGCTAGCATCACCTTCACTTGTACGATGGTTTGAGGAATATATCTTCCAGATAGTACCGCCGCTCCCTATATGCAGAGTATGCAGTCTTCGTAGAGCACCAACTCCCAGAGGGGTCACCAGTTGCTCAAAAAAAAAAAAAAACAAATATGCGCCATTCTCCCATCCGCGCTCGCGACCACTCAATAGCATTTGAGAAGAAAGACTTGTAGTCACAAAACAATTGTAATGTGTTCATATAGGTGTCAGCTACAATGCACACCTTATACATTTTTTATACATTTTAAAATAAAGTGTTACTAAAGTTATATATATTGTTCTGTGTATGTGATTTCAAAGTCTAGATTGGTCGGATTAACCCTTTAACTGCCACATCCCTTAAAACTTGATTGTCAGAGGGTTACTGTAAATGCTTATGCCCGCTGGGCACAGTTTTCCCAATGCCACCAGGGTGGCGTTGCACTGATGGCTTGAGCCCGACATCGCTGCTTGCAGCTATATTTAACCTTTGTTCACAGAAGACAGATTGCTGTTTTGCATGTGTCACTTTACATATTTCTGATGTTGGTCTTAATGAGTTGTTCAAAGTTTTATGGAAGCTGGGTAAAACTAAGTTCCATTAATCACTTTATCGATGGCTCAACATGTGGATCAAAGTGTGGTTACTATAAAGAAGGGACGACAACAACATTGTCATCAGTTACAAATCTAAATGATCAAACACAATTATATCGCTGCTCATTTAACCACAAATTAATCTTATTAAACAATCATCAGAAATTACCAAGATTTCAACAACATTGAATGACTCGATGTTAAATTCATACAACAAACAGTTTCCATTGATATAAAGGCTAAAATTCCTCAACCAACAATGTGCACAAAAAATATATCTCCTCATGTGAAATAGAGAGTGGTAACATGCACTTGATGCACGCACATAGTCCGCATAACCAATGCCCAAATGCAAATGTCATGGCCATCACTGCTGTCTAGACCTCAACTCTCCTTTAAATGGCTTCCACCATTGCCAAATGCTCAGAAAGGAAGTGAGGTGGCAAATATTTTAAAGGGGTCATATAATGTTGCTAAAAAGAACATTATTTGGTGTATTTGATGTAATGCAGTGTGTTTATGCGGTTTAAGGTTAAAAAAACACATTATTTCCACATACTGTACATTATTGTGTCTCCTCTATGCCCCGCTTTCTGAAACATGCAAATTTCTACAAGGCTTATTGTTCTGAAAAAGCGAGGTGTGCTCTGATTGGCCAACTGTCCAGCGCATTGTGATTGGCCGAATGCCTCAAGCGTGTGACAGAAATGTTAATGAACAAACTGTGTGACTCGCGAGAAGGGATGCTGAAACACTGATGACATGACGTTTTGTGAAAGTTTCAAGTGGGACGTTTATGTCAAGCGTTAACTTATATGACACCTGGCCAAAAGTAATGGTTTAGGGTTTTAAAAGTTTAAAGAGTTTTTTCACAAACGCCTACTGTTTTGCTTCAGAAGATCGGAAACCGGGGTCGTATTGTGTGGCACGAGGGTGAAAACATGATGAAATATTGTCAGGTGTAGTGTACCTTTAACCCGTACATAAACAAATTAGCTGGTTTTGTCTGGCAGATCCAACATGCAAAAAAAATGTTTTTGGTGCATTAATATCCCACGGTAATAAATGAAATACCAGATTGAATTCAAGTAAATGTTGTAATATATTAATTGAAACTTCGCACCACAAATAATTGTAGTTAAACTTTTCTGTACATCTTGCACAGGGATGCAGTAGGTTGAGATGACCCCAATGCATAAGCAGGTCGATGTTATTGAAATTTGTGGTTTTGCATTTTATCTTTTATCAAATAGGGTGGCCGACAACAATGCAAAGAAATCCTCCAGTTATGGCCGTGCCGTTGTCACCATAGTAAATAACTGCTGCACATTGTGTTTGCTCTTATCCAAGAACAGACATCTGTCTGTTATGCAAATGCCAGGCTCAATGAGTCCAGATCTAAGTTCCAGATCGTTGGCACAGACATGGCTATCGAGCTCCTGCTCCAATCGCATTTCTTGAGAAGCCACTAGGATCTGTTTGCTCTAAACAACATTGTGAGTCACCGGTGCCTTAGCCTCTGGGATAATCTTGGGATCATTTCCAGAAAACAGTGAACATCAGAAGCTGAAGGAGTTTAGTTTTTAGCAGATTCTGTGTGAAATATGCTTAACTGTATAAACAACATGACAAAAAGGACAAAAATGCTGTTCATTTGCTAAAATCATAGGATAGGTCATTCCAAGAATATTTCTTAGAAGTCTTAGAAGTTTAGGCTTTTTCTGTTTAAGTGGCGCTTGATAAAGCCAAGGTGAGGGATTTTATTATAGTTCTATGACATTATCACATCGTTCCAAATGCTATTCCTTTAATTGAAAAATGTGCCTTATAATTTAAGTATATCCTAAAGAAAAGTGTTAATTTTAGTATTATTTGTATACCCTTATTTTAAATGAGTTTTTTTTTTTTTTTTTGCTTTTGACATGATTATTATTATTATTCAGATTTGTTTTCTCATTTTTTAATTTAGAATATTCTGTAACATTTACTTACAATTTCTAAGTGATCTTATGAACCATTGACAACTCCTTAATAACTGGTGTGTAAATAATGCTATACTTAATTTAGAAATGATAAATTGATCATTAATAAAGTATGAAAAAACAATTATTAAATGCATTATAGATATGCTTTTAAATCAGGTATAAAGCATTTATATCTGTACTGAAAAACTGCTTATAAATGTCTATTAATGCTTTATAAATGATGAATTAACTGTTTCCTAATGCTTAACTAATGATTAATAGCATGCAGTTATTATAAAGTTATTATAAAGTGTTATAAAGCGTCAACTGAATATTGAGTGTATTATATTCAGTATATTATTTAGTAAATTCAGCTTAAATGTGGTTAATGTCTCAAGGTAATTTCCAAGTAACATTTTACCATTTAATTCTAATATTTATATTTTGCTTTATTCAAGCTTTATTTGAGTTTAATAGTTTTTTATGGTTAATAGTAATGACGGTGATAGAGACTTATTTTGATTTGTCAACCAATTAGCTATGACCACATCAATTTTTGTATATTTTTGTGTAATATAACAATATTATTGCTTGAATTATTGTGTATTGTAGCATTTTTTTTTCTGTTTGTTTATGCATTATTAAAATCATGGAAGCATAAATGAAATATGCACAGTAAAACAAACACTTAAGTATTTCTTTTAGTTGCAGTTGATGGCTAGCGACCGTTCTTTCTGCTACGGTGTTTCAGAAGCATTCATTTTTCTTTGATCTGATGACAGAATCAGCAGGCCCGCATCTGTCTGCTGTACCTGCCAATCTTTGAGCTGCTCTATCAGAACCTGAGTCAGATGAACAGCCCGGGGCAACTCTGCAGAAATGGCCTCGGCCTCATGGTAAACATGCATTTCTCTCTTATCCATTATCTGCAATGACTCAGTCTTCATCTGTTTTGTGCAATCAATATTTTATGAAAGGCATATTGTTTAATCAAAAACTCCATTGAAACTTCTCAAATGTAAGTCCAAAAAAGGTAAGACAAATCAGAGGCATTTAGGAAAATATTAACAGGCTTTGTCAATATTTCATTGTTATCTTAACAGAAACAGACTGTGGAGTGGAAAACAACTCTAATTCGACTCTCAAATGTCCATCTGAAACCTTTTGAAATTGATATTTTGCATAATGTAATTATTAGTTGTACACAATTTGGAGTATGCTCTAAATCAGTCCCCCAAAAAAACTAAACATGCTGTCTTCGAGTTTACAGATGGATGAGTTATTTTCCTTTTTTACCAGCATTATGTGTTGATTGTGGGTGTGTGTACATGGTTTTAGTATTTGCTGATTCGGTTTACTTTTGCTCTGTTGTAACTCGAGACATAAGAGTGCTACATTTAAACGCCATGTCCTAGTGCAAATGTTAACCTTGCAATTTCTTGATCGGCAGTCAGATAAGCACTTCCTGTTTTCCCATCTCCTTTAGTACCGGGATGATTTGTCAGTGGATAGCCGCAGAAGCAGCACAATTGTTGATAAGGAACCTAGTGAGTATCAAAGTTTTTTGTGCCAACGGTCATTATAAGTAACACACACACACACAGTACAGTATGTGTACATTTGTCTGTGTTTGTGTGTTTCACAGCTGGTCCCAGAGGAAAAACTATTTGCTCATTGGTTGCTTTTTCTAAGCTCAGGAGACATAGTTGTGATTCTCCTATGTTTCTTGATTAAGTGTCAGCTGTTTATCAGATGTTTCTCCTAAAATTCCTTAGGAGAAACAAATATAGACGCAAATGAGAGATGTCTAAGAGAGTCAAAACTGAGATTGTGGTGAGAGAAGCTTGAATTATCTCTTTATTGTCTAAATTAGGTGTCAGCTTTGTCTTCCCATGTTTCTCCTAAAATCGATTAGGAGAAATAAGAGTAGACACTACTGAGACATGAGAAATATCTGAGACTTAATTGAGATTCTTAGTTAGCTCTTGTTGTAGTATCAGCAGTGTCTCAGATGTTTCTCCTAAAATCCATTAGGAGAAATAAGAGTAGACACAACTGAGACATGAGAAATATCTGAGACTTAATTGAGATTCTTAGTTAGCTCTTGTTGTAGTATCAGCAGTGTCTCAGATGTTTCTCCTAAAATCCATTAGGAGAAATAAGAGTAGACACAACTGAGACATGAGAAATATCTGAGACTTAATTGAGATTCTTAGTTAGCTCTTGTTGTAGTATCAGCAGTGTCTCAGATGTTTCTCCTAAAATCCATTAGGAGAAATAAGAGTAGACACAACTGAGACATGAGAAATATCTGAGACTTAATTGAGATTCTTAGTTAGCTCTTGTTGTAGTATCAGCAGTGTCTCAGATGTTTCTCCTAAAATCCATTAGGAGAAATAAGAGTAGACACAACTGAGACATGAGAAATATCTGAGACTTAATTGAGATTCTTAGTTAGCTCTTGTTGTAGTATCAGCAGTGTCTCAGATGTTTCTCCTAAAATCCATTAGGAGAAATAAGAGTAGACACAACTGAGACATGAGAAATATCTGAGACTTAATTGAGATTCTTAGTTAGCTCTTGTTGTAGTATCAGCAGTGTCTCAGATGTTTCTCCTAAAATCCATTAGGAGAAATAAGAGTAGACACAACTGAGACATGAGAAATATCTGAGACTTAATTGAGATTCTTAGTTAGCTCTTGTTGTAGTATCAGCAGTGTCTCAGATGTTTCTCCTAAAATCCATTAGGAGAAATAAGAGTAGACACAACTGAGACATGAGAAATATCTGAGACTTAATTGAGATTCTTAGTTAGCTCTTGTTGTAGTATCAGCAGTGTCTCAGATGTTTCTCCTAAAATCCATTAGGAGAAATAAGAGTAGACACAACTGAGACATGAGAAATATCTGAGACTTAATTGAGATTCTTAGTTAGCTCTTGTTGTAGTATCAGCAGTGTCTCAGATGTTTCTCCTAAAATCCATTAGGAGAAATAAGAGTAGACACAACTGAGACATGAGAAATATCTGAGACTTAATTGAGATTCTTAGTTAGCTCTTGTTGTAGTATCAGCAGTGTCTCAGATGTTTCTCCTAAAACTCTCTTTATTGTCTTGCTGTAATCTCTTTCAACACTAATTAGAGAAAGTGTTTTCACTCAGAGATTCCTCTTACTAAGCTCAGCATTTATGATTGTGATTCTCATCAGTGTCCACTTTAGGTTTCAGATTTGACTTCACATTTTCCTCATAAAATTGCCCAGGGAACATACAAATAGACATAAATGAGACTAAAGTAAATTTGGAGAAGACAAGACATCCATGAGACTGTATTAAAATGAAGATGGGAGAGCTCTTTAGTGTCTTGCAGAAAGTTTTATTGCTCAGATGTTAGGCTGCTTTTACTGTGCTCAGTATGAGGTTAACATTTTCTTTGCTCATGTAGGTTTCAAGTTTCATTTTACATGCTTAATACAATGGCAAGAAAATACAATATGGAAATCTTTTACAAGGCACTTCAAATAAAAAAAAATAAAAAAAATAAATAGTGTTAGATACTGCACATGAGTTATGTTTATACTTTGCAATCTCTGTAAAGACACATATTTTAATCTTAGAGAAACAAGTTTTCTACAATATCAAACTAAAATATATAGTTTCTTTTTTACACTTTATAAGCAGCATTTAAAAAAAAAAAAACTAACAAATTCTAGACTGCAGCACAGCTACATATAGATACTTAAATACAGAAACAGCAAAATAAAATACCAGTAAATGACAACATCATTGATGTAACACTACAATTACATAAACATTTAAGTTGATCTCATGCGACACTTGTTTATAAGGGCTTTCTTCAGCTTTGACTTTTCAACTGGTTTCCATCCATGACATTTGCCGCAGCTCATGACATAAGCTACAATTGGGGAAAAAGGGAAAATGTTACATGAACTGGTCAAGGGAAATACTGTAACTATACTTTTAATCCCATTGTGCCTATAACATGACCAAACATTAGATTAAATGTATGGAACATGAAGTTGACATTTGATAAAAAGGATTTAGGAACTTACTTAGTATTCCATTTACTTTACTTTTATCCAAAATTGTCTTGCCCTCTGGGACTTTGCCATGCTTTCCAAATGCTACAGAGTTTGAACATTCTTCATGAGTGAAGAACTGATCAAACAGTAGATGGAAAAGACGAAGACAGTCCTTCTTTGACTCTTGGTGAATAGCTGCTAGTTTGGTAGAGGACAAGAGCAGCCCACTGTCTGGGTAAAGTTCTTGTTGGCCAGGTCTGGTTTGAGGCATCAGCACCCCACTTTCACGTGATTTGTAGTCTTCCAGCTTATCTATAAATTCTCTGAGTACCTGTAGGTGTTCAAGATCTGAAACAAAAAAGGTAGGAGTAAAAGCTCTTACAGTGGTTGAGGAATTATTAATGAATCAGAAATGTCCCTTTAAATGCAATCATTTTACTTACTCATGCTGGAAAGCACATCTTTCATCATCTTATTCTCTTTAAGTAATGCCTGTACCTCCAGCTTGCATGTTTCACATGGCTCCCATTGTTCATTTTCATAGGAAGAATTCTGTGATCTGACTGTGGGATCTTCATACTCCTCAGGCTCTAACCCAAGCTGGTCATCCTGAATTGTAACTTCAGCTGAGGGGTGAGGTATAGACGGGTTATACAGAAGCCCCAAAAATGTTTCTTTTGGGGTTGAATTATGTGTAATGGTTTGTCTTTGATGTTCATCTAAATCTAAGAAACCTGGCTGGTCTTGATTACAATACTCAGATGGTGTCATGGGCTGTGGATTAAAAGGCTTAACAGAGCATGGTAATTGCACAGATTGATGTTGGGTTGGTGGCAATCCTGGAGACGGAGGCTGGGTTAGTGCAGAGGAAGGACCATGTTCAGCTGGTGCAGAAGCGACCCGATTCTGGTTATAAAATGATTCAGCAGATGCATAATTTCTTTTTATGTCCTTCTTTGCACCCTTTCTCGGGTCCTGCTTTTGGTCACAGAACCCAATGTGATCTACAGTGGCATTATAAAATTTGTTGTCTGACCATCTCGCAAGAACTCGAGCTCCTGGAATGAGTCCCTCAAAGCTAGTAATTGGCGACTCCTTTTCTGTAAGTATGTCGCAGGTCTTACAAATTCTTGCAGTATATCCATCTTCAAATGTTAGAAAAACATAAAGTCCTGTAATTGTAAGAATAAATCCAAAGTCAATAAATAGTCACTAGGAATACAACATTGAAGCTTTTTGATTCATAATAAACCCCAATACATATGCACATTACATTTAACATCCAACCACCACAAATTTCCCAAACACTGTAAGCAAGCATAGCTTAATTGGCAGTGTCAGCAATTCAAAAAGTCATGGGTTCAAGGCAAGCCTAAGGGACACACAAAGGCTTATTGACGTACAGACTTAATTTAAATGAAGCCTTTAATACAATTGACTGTCAAAACTATTAAACTTATTTACCTTCTTGTTCTTCATTTTGTAGGGTAGTGACTGGCTCACTGACTTTTCTTTTTTTGATTGGGTTACGGATTCTTTTAGGTATCTCCATCACACTGATCTCTGTTCTGTGGATAAGACCAAATTCTCAGTACCATAAACTATGCCTAATAAAAAGATCTTTGTGGGCTACTTACCTTCTCTTTCTGCTTCCCTCACTGTTTAGTGTCATTACACTTGGTGGTAAAATGCCAGTTTTTACAATGGGCAATATAAATGTTGTTTATGGTTATTTGTATCTATGGTTTGAACCATCTCCTACTTGTTTAAGTGCACCATGACATTCATGGCAATCATTGCTCACAGGTAAACTGCACACCTGATGTAATCAGTGCAACACCTATACTGCCAAGTGAGGCAAAATACTTTAGCTAACAATGTCAGATGTGTTTGGCTAATTTATAAAAGAAGCAGTGCAAATAAACTTGCCACAGTATTGTTTGATTTAATTTTTTAAGTAAGTTATTTGGTTGAGTAGTACAGTATATACTCTTGAGTCACAAGAGAAAGGATGGCGCAAATAACAATTAATCAGTCTCGTTGGAGAAGGAAAATTAAGGACCAATCAAAAATTAAAAGATATAGAAGAAAAATCATCAAAGTGAGAATTTATTGTTTTTGTTTGTTTGTTTTTTGAAAGTTTGCACACTTTGGTGTTTGTTCTTGTTCTTGCAGGAAAAAAACACTGCAACCTTAGGAGACATGTCAATCCACAGAGCAGATGATTGCTCTGCAGAAGTGCTTGGAGTGGACAATGGCATTTCTCAGACAGAGGGATCTTCTATGATGTACGGACCTGAACTTTGTAATGTTAATGAAGAGTTTTATACAAAACAAGACTACACTCCGTACACTACTGATTGTGATGTGGAACATTTTGATCCTATTCACTATGGTATTGATGCTGATTGGAATGATGGCACTTTATTTGACAATGACCTTAATGATGATGCAGAAATTCAATTTAAGGAAAATCCTGGTGATTGTTCACTTTACAAAAATGCTCCTGTATCTACTGCAGAAAGCGTTCTCATTATACTAGCTTTTGCTAATAGACACAAAATTACAGGGAAAGCCCTGAGTGACTTGGTCAAATTGATCTCCCTGCATTGTCCAGTAGAACATCAAACAGAGTGCCTGGGAAATCTAAAAAAAATCAAACAAATCTTTGATAATGCAGGTCCCTCATTTATTGTGCACAAATATTGCAACGGTTGTTACATGTCAGTAGAGAGCGATAACGGCCAGTGTCAGGTCTGTGAAGCAGAGGTATCAACTTCATATTTCATTGAAGTTCCAATTGAATCTCAAATTAAGGCATTGTTCGCAAAAAAAGGTTTTGAGGAAAAGTTAAAATTTAGATTCATTAGACAAAAAAAGGGCCAGTGCAATGTAGAGGATATATATGATAGACAAGTATATCAGAAGTTTTTGGCAGGTGGTGGGTTACTTAGTGATTCCCACAATATTTCCTTACTCTGGAACACAGATGGCATTCCTGTTTTCAAGTCCTCTAAATTCTCAGTGTGGCCTTTTTATTGTATCATAAATGAACTAAATTTTGTTGAGCGTACAAACAGAGAAAACATGATTCTTGCAGGTCTTTGGTTTGGTGAGTCAAAACCATCTATGCTGACTTTCCTTAAACCGCTGTGTGACACTCTTAATAATATACAAAGAGATGGAGTCCTTGTTAAATTTTATGAATCAGATAGTCCCTTTATTTGCAGAGTATTAACCATTGCAGGTACTTGTGATTTACCCGCAAAAGCTTTAGTGTTAAATACTATTCAGTACAATGGACATTTTGGATGTTTAAAATGTGAACAGCCTGGCAAGACAATTAAAACAGGAGAAAGGGGACATGTGCATACTTTCCCCTTTCAAACTGAAGATCCAAAGGGTCCTGCACGTACTCATACGAGATTTGTGGAAGATGCCAAGTTGTCATTTGATTCAGAAACCATAGTGCGTGGAGTTAAGGGTCCCACATACCTCAGCACAGTAAATAGCTTTGATTTGATCTTAGGCACAGGTGTTGATTACATGCATTCTGTGCTTCTTGGTGTAATGCGACTTTTGATGCATTTGTGGTTTTCCACAGAATTCTCACGCTGTTCTTTTAGCATGGTCAGATCAATTAGTGAAGTAGACAAACGCATGAGTGAAATTCAACCACCATTTAAAACACGTTTCCCTCGCTCTGTTTCTGTCCACAGAATGTACTATAAAGCTTCAGAGTACCGGTGTATGTTGTTGTTCTTTGGGCCAGTAGTTTTTCGAGGTATTCTTGCAAACCTATTCTACAATCACTTTCTGCTGCTAAGTGAAGCAATGTTCATTCTTCTTTTGGATTCCATAACCTTTGCACAAATAGATCACGCTGAGAAACTTCTGTGGAAGTTTTGTTCTCAGATGAATGAGCTTTATGGTGACAGATACCTGACAGCCAATGTTCACTTATTAGTTCATTTAGCAGACAGTGTTAGAGCTCTTGGACCTTTGTGGACCCATTCTTGCTTTCATTTTGAGGACAAAAATGGACATTTGCTTCGTCTCATTCATGGAACTCAAAATATTCCTCTACAAATGGTAAATGCAGTGAAACTTATTCAGTGTCTCCCAAATATTGCTCAAACCACCAAAATTGGTAATACCACTGCTGATTTCATTGCCAAGATGACAAATGACACAAGTCATTTTTGTTTTTCAAACACAGGTGCCTTTAGAGTGAAAGAAATGGGTGTTCCCTTCAATCTTTTGCTGGATTGCGCAGACATGTCTACATTAGAAATGTTTTTAGGACATAGCTTACATAGTAATGTTGTGAAGGCATTTAGCAGAGTTCAGATAGGCCGAACTGTCTATTCCTCAAAGCAGTATGTCAGAGCCAAAAGAAGAAACAATTGCACTGTGACATTTCATGATGGAAATGAAGTATGTTATGGTCAAATTGACTTCTTTTTCTTTTATAAAGATGGAGACAATTTTTCAAATGAGAGACATCTTGCTTTTGTGAATGAATTGTCATGCACAGGACTAGATCTCCAGCAGGACATTGTAACAGGAGCAACTTGTTTTCACATTGTAAGCTTACTTGAGAATCCTATAAAAAGAAAAGTTCTAGTTCTTTAAAATATTTTAAGCAAACTAATGTTTTTAAATTTGTCTTCAATGCCAGGCATTGCATATGCATCACATTTCCCAAACACATTGGAAAGGGATTGATTGATTGAATGAATGCATAACCACAACAATAATTTGTTGTAATTGTAGATGAATAATTTTATGGTTGCTACATAACATTTTTCTTTGTTTAATATATCTGTAGTAAAATCAATGGGTTTTATTATCATGTATGTATGTCATTTGATTGTGAGTTTAAAATAAAATTGAAAAATGAACTCTCTAGCTAAGAATAATAGCCACCTTTACGGAAAGAAAATATATTTCCTAATATATTAAGGATAAATATATTTAAATTAAATAATTGTAAATTAAAAATACAGAATAATATAGAGGACCAGGCCTGGATTTTACGTTGTGTTTTGTTTATCTTTTATTATGTGTGCGCGTGGCAGTCCTCCATGAGGGGTTTACCGCATTACTTTCAGTTTGTTTATTTATTTGGATTAAAGTCTTTAAATCTTCGCCGGTTCCTGCCTTCTTCTTCCCAACTCTACGAACTGTTGCATACATGTTTTATATTTTCGAACATATATAGTTTAAAATAGCACACCTGCTTATACTAAAGCACTTAGGGAATCACTGTAAGAAGTGCCCAGCCATTATTTTTTAAACATATCATATCTTACAAGTGTTTGTCCAATCGTTATTCTATATACAGGCTCTACTGTTCAGCACCACAGTAACTCCTTGAATATACACACACCAAAAACCCTTCTAAAATTCAAAGTAATACAACAATAAATACTAGCAGATCTCCCCCTATATTCATATTCATGCAAATCATGCAAGGAACCAGAAATCTGCTTTGACTCATTCCATGAATAAGTATATATATACGTATGTGTATAAATTAATTCACATTTATGTGGAAACCTCTATATGCAATTTAACCAATAAAAGATCAAATCTGAGATTTATTTTAGTCTTCGATTCTAAATATATTTATATGTTCAATACATACTATATTGTCAATGCATATATTGATGTATAGTGAAAATTATTAGCACCGGTTATAATATTTGGAAATGTATTATGTAATATGTCACATTATATATTTGTCAATATATTCCCATATATTATTTTTTCGTAAGGGCTGAGCACGGTGCAAGATGTTACCAAGATCTCTTATGAAGCTTTAGAGGAGATAAATGTGAGAGTGTGAGTGTCTCTATCTAAGGAGAATAATCTGAGCAT